>NC_045030.1:100979943-100980615 GCF_008632895.1 Mastomys coucha | reverse complement strand
CTCTGGCTAGAACAACTAAAAGTCAGCCTTATTCTTTTCAATGATTCATTTATTTCTATGTGTGCATCTGAGCATCTGTGTATGTGTGAATGTGGAGGCCAGAAGATGGCATTGGGTAAATTCCTCTATTGTTTTATGTCTATTCTTTGGAAGCAGGGTCTCTCCTGAACCTGGGGCTCACATTTTCTCTAGGATGGAAGCCTGCGAATCACAACTATGTTCCCGTCTCCACCCTCTTCTGAACTGCAGGTATTACCAACATGCCTGCTGTGTTACAAGAGTGCTGTGATCCGAACTGTGCTCATGATTGCTCAGCAAATTCTCTAAACTTCGGAGACTTCCCTCTAGCCCCAGTCTTAAGGTCTTGCTGTGGACCTGGTCTGGCCTAGAACTTATAATCCTTTTGCTTCAGCTTCATTTTTATTTTGTTAGTCTTTTTAGTCATCTCTTACACTGGAATGGATTATAAGTGTGGCCTTTTTGGAGGAAGTGTCACTTGGGTAGGCTTTGAGGTCTCAAAAGCCCATACCAGGCCCAGTCACTCAGAGTCAGCCAGTTTCTCTGTGCTTGCGGATTAGGCTACAGCTCTAAGTTCCTTCTTCAGTGCCATACCTGCCTGCCACCAAGCTCTCTGCCATGATGATAATGGACTAAGCCTTTGAAACTGTAAGC
>NC_045030.1:100977453-100978899 GCF_008632895.1 Mastomys coucha | reverse complement strand
CACAACTGTGAGACTGAACACAGCTGAAGGCAATGCTCTCCAAACAGATCTGCAGTTTGGATATGATGTCTATGAAAACTCCTGCTGGTTTCTTTGTAGAAATCGATAGGTTAATCCTCAAATCGCCATGGAAATTTAAGGAACCCCGAAGAACCAATGCAATCTTGAAAAAAAAGTTGGGGGTGTCACATTTCTCAACTTCAAAATTCACTACATAAGTATAGTAATCAAGTCAGGGAGGCATTAGTGAAAGGAAAGAGACCCAGATCCACAGACTAGTCTAATTGCTTTATGGGGGGCCAACAAAATTCAGTGTTAAAAGAAGTCTTCAAACAAATAATACTGGATAACTAGATATCCACATGCACAAGATTGGAAATAAGGAAATAATCTTAACCTCACTCACATGCAAAAGTTATTTGAAATGAATCAAATAACTGATACAAATGGTCATTTTCCCTAAGAAGATATACAAATTGTCAACGAGTATGTGAAACAATTCTCAACATATAGATGAAAACCACAATGAGATACTATTTCATACCTACTAGGAGGGCTAGAATTAAAAAGATATAAATATGGGGCTGGAGAGATGGCTTGGTGGTTAAAAGCACTGGCTGCTCTTCCAGAGGTCCTGAGTTCAATTCCTAGCAACCACATGGTGGCTTATAAGCATCTATATTGGGATTTAATGCCCTCTTCTGGCATGCAGGTATACATGCAAATAAAGTACTAATTAACATAAAATAATTAGTAAGTCTTTTAAAAAAGACATAAATACCCAGTGTGGTGGCACATGCCTTTAATTTCAGAGACAGGGCAGGAGGATCCTTGTGAGTTCAAGGCCAGCATGTTCTACAGAGTGAGTTCCAGGACAGCAATTCTATTCACACACACACACACACACACACACACACACACGCACACGCACATGCACACGCACGCACACACACATATATATATATAAAAGAAATGAAAACATACATGTTTAAGAATAACTTGTGCATAAATATTCATAGGCAATATGGTAGTGACTCATGCCTATAATACCAGCACTTGGGAGGTAAAAAGATCCAAAGTTCAAGCCTGGGCTATATGGTAAGTTCAAGGCCAGCCTAGGCTACATGATACTTGATAGAAAATACAAACAAACATACAAGCCACATTAGTCATAATAACCAAAGAAACAAAACTTGGAACCACGCAAACATCTGTCAAGGGAAGAATGTATCAATAAAATGTGTTATTTCTATAAAATGAATTATTAATTTCCAATAAAAAGGAATGAAAAACTGATACATGCTATAACATTGATAAATTATAAAAACATGTTTTGAGAAAAACAGTCAATGAAGGAAGGGCTGCGGCTGTAGCTCAAGATTAGCATGCACAAGATCCTAGGTACTGGCTCAAAAATATCAGTCAATGAAAACAGGGCACATACTA
>NC_045030.1:100975519-100976772 GCF_008632895.1 Mastomys coucha | reverse complement strand
GCACTCAGGAGACAGAGGCAAGTGGATCCCTATGAGGCCCTGGCCTGGTCTACATATTGAATTCTGGGGGAGCCAAAAATAGAGAGAAAGACCTTTTCTCTAAACAAAAACAAAACCAGTCTGTTTGTATGAAAACTTATATAGAGAGGCTCAGAGAACAATACTTACAACAGCCAACATTGCAAAATTGAGGAATGGAACAAAAATGTAGTATATCCATGCAACTGAATATTACTCAGCAATAAAAAGAACAAAGTACTGATTAACATGCTACATGACTTTATGTTAAGTGAAAGACACTGGTCATCAAAAGTCTTATATTTTCTCTAGAGATAGATGGGAATGGGGGATGGGCACTAGTGGGTTATGGTGCTTCTCTTTGGGAAGATAAAATATTCTGAAATGAGGCAGTGGTGATGCCTGCACAACTCCGAATATACACAATCCACTGGCATATACAGTTTTAAATACAATATGTGAGTTATATTTCAATTATGTAACCCCCCCAATCAACTCAGAACTAAACACCTAATAAAAAGAAAGTAAGAACCTTTAAAGGTATATTAAGCAGGCTAAAACCCAATGTGTGAATATAAAACAAAAAAGGGCACGTATAAAACTCATCTAGAAAGGAAAGCCAGATGCTGAAGTAATAGCTCATGTGTATCACTGGGCTATTGTCCTATTAGAAGTTTCCAATAGCATCAGCTTTCATGTGACTTGAATGAAGATATGAAAGCCATGCTGATAAGGTTTACACATGGCAACATCTGTAAGGGACAGCGGGTACATGGAACAATGAACTGGAATATTCTAATTATAAGTCAGTAGAGATAAATTAAAACTAGAATTTACTGGACCAGATGCACACCAACTGAAGAAGAGATTCCAATTTCATACTTGAATTTGTGAATCAGTGCAAGGGAAAGGAATAATTTTTTACTATTTCTGGAAGTAATCTCAAATTTAAACTGTAGACACTTAGAAGATGAACTGAAATAGTCCCTTCAAAAGACCAATGATAGCAACAAAAGCATGAAAGTTTTTGCCAAGAGCTATGACCACAATTGTCTCACCCTCTTTCAGACGATCTCCCTCAGCCTTGGTTTTCTTCTGTCTTTCTGATCCAGCAAGGTCTACAAGATGCAGCTTGGAACGAAAACTGCTATTTCTGTGATGGTAACAGAAGATACAGTGAGAACAATACACAAGCTTAAAAGTAGCTGAGCTATCAGAGCTGACTGGCCAGCTCT
>NC_045030.1:100973931-100974869 GCF_008632895.1 Mastomys coucha | reverse complement strand
CTCTAGATCTTGGAGAGTAGCTGGCTTCTAGGGAGTCCCAAGTCCAAGTCAACTTTTGCCCCAAAAGAGATCAAGTACAATACAAATCGCTACAGCATTTCTCTCTGCTCCACATTCCTTCCTGTACTGGCAATCCATTTCCTACTCCATTCTTCTTTTCTTTCAGAGGAAACAACATGGCAGTTTTTACTGGCCTAGGAAGCCACAAAAATCAAGTTTTGGGCATACTACTTTAACTACCTGGGAGAATTGCAGAAGTCACTTTCTTGGAGGTTGAAGGTAGGGGTGATAGGACTAGGGAATTCATGAGGTTCCTGCTAGCCTTACAATGCTATGAGCGTATTCCTAATCTGTCTCTGTGACTCTAATTTCTCTTCTTTATTTCTAGCTGCTGCCTACTTAAACTTTAGAATTAGTACATTCTAACCACATTCATCTTGCTTCCACTGATATCAACTGTCCTCACTACTGCTCCATGTCTATGAAAAGCTCTATCCTCAAAGTCTCAAAACTTTAAACCATTGTCAGCTCCTCCCACTCCTTCATATCCATGCATCACCAACTCAGATATTCTTGGAAATTGATTACTTCCTCTTTGTATTTTTTATTACCTTGAGTGGAAAAACAAGGCAGTGATTTCCCCAACTGCATCTTTATAAGCCTAGTTTTTCTCCCTTTCAATTCATTTCCAGCCAGCCCTCCTAAAGTGCCAGCATACTACTAACACCTATATTAGATGAGGAGGATACAAAAAAGAAAAATCCTCTCTGAAGTTCCAGGAGCAACAAAGTTGGAGAGAGACATGTAAGGTAAAAACCCACTACGAGTAGCCATGGCAATGATTTCTTCCTAAGTGTTACAGAATGGCATACTGTTGGTAGGGGTTGGGGGGAGGCAGAAACTAAGCTGCTTAGGCTGCCTTCATAATCTTTTCTGGA
>NC_045030.1:100969060-100973921 GCF_008632895.1 Mastomys coucha | reverse complement strand
AGATCTTAAGATATGGTCAAGAGGTAGTTCTGCACTCATTCTTCTAGGCAATAGCATATATTTTGTCCAGGTTTTGTCTTCACTATCCAATTTATTTTCCTTTATATTTCAAGATTACAGGGTATGATATTTCAAGTCCGGTTTTAATACCTGAATAACAACATAAGGATCTGGAAGGAAAAGACGCTCAGATGAATAAGTGCCTACTCTTTGCCTGTGCCCTAAATGGTCACTCTCTGTTTTTTGTGAAAAGATAAGACGGGAAGGAGAAGACAGATAACCTATGATTTCCCATATTTCCCCAAATCTGTCCTCCTGGATTTCATCCACCTGTAGCCCCCGATTCTTCTAGTCCTAAGTACTCAAGCACTCCACCCAGACCATGTGACCAAAGATAAGTGATCATCTCACTATAGAGTATGCATGCTATACTTGAGTTTAATTTTCTACTTTATATCAGTCTAGTACCCAGTACAGTATCTGTTAGTGATATCCAGTAAAATTTTCTGTGAACACAGCTATCTCTCATATCTGGTGTAGACAATAAAGTAATCAGAAACCACACAGAAAGGTGTCTCCTTCATGAGTGGTGAGTGTGGCTACGGAACTGCTTGTTCAGTTTTAATTAATTATACTTTAAATGCCTTCTTGTAGCACGTGGATACCATACTAGAGAGCTTAGTTTCAGAATCGTGTAAACAATTAATGTTTAATTGCTGCTACCCACTTTAAGCAGTAGCAAAATGATGAAGCTGAATTTTCTCCCCTTAAGAACACTCATCTAAGAATTCTAGATTAACTAAAGGAATTAGTGCTAAACAGAACCTGAAAGACTGACATGTTAGCAATAATTCAAAACCACAGTCGTAAAGACAAGGGACATGAGCTTTAGTAGTTACCAACATCTGTAATAACATCAAAAAAAGAGAAAAAGAAGAAAAGAGAGAAAGAAGAACGTTAGGAAGGGGAAACACACCTTTATGCCCTCCTTAGGATCCTCCCGGATATTTATTTGAGAAGCTTTCTCACGAGATGAACATAAAAGGTCCAAAATTTCTTCATTATAGATCTGATATTGTTGAAAGAAAATGGCAAAACATGTTAACAGCGGCCATCTGTGTGTGGACTACACGACCATAAGTAAGTTTTGATTACACTTATAAAGGCTGTAATGGGCACAGGTATAACTTGCCTGTGCAAGTTATGTCTTGCCTGCCATTCACAAGACCCTGAGGGTGACCCCTAGCATTGCAAACAAAAGAAGCAAAGAGAAAACAAAGGGGAGGAGAAGGGATGGGAGAGGATGGAAGGAGAGGAGAGGAGAGGAAGAGAGACAGGAGGAGAATGGAAGGGAGGAAAGCAGTAGAGGGGAAGAGGGCAGTAGGAGAGAAGAAAAGAAAAGAAAAGAAAAGAAAAAAGAAAAGGAGATGGAGGAAGAGAGAGAGAAAAAGAAGTAAGGGAGAAGGTAGAAGAAAGAAAAGGCCTTCTCTGGAACTCAGAGCTGTAGAATCCTGTGTTCAGTCTTTGGAAAAAAAAACAAAACAACAAAAAAGCTTGTTGTGTATAGTGGAAGACATCAGCATTAAGGGGGCTGATTGTGAGTTCAAGACAAGTTTGGGCTACATAGAAAGACTGTCTCAAAGCAAAATCAGGAACAGGAGATGGCTCAGTGGATGTGTTGGGTAGTTTATGTCAACTTGACAGAAGTTAGAGTTATTTGAAAGGAGGGAACCTCAACTGAGGAAGTACTCCATTAGATCTAGCTGTAAGACAGTTTCTCAATGAGTGATTGACGGGGAAAGGTCCAGCCCATTGTGGGTGGTGTCATCCCTGGGCTGGTGGACCTGGAATCGATCTATAAGAAAGCATGTTAAGCAGAGCCATGAGGAGCAAGCCAGTAAACAGCACCCATCCATGGCCTCTGTATCAGCTCCTGCCTCCAGGTTCCTGCCCTCTTTGAGATCCTGCCCTGACTTTCCTTAGTGATGGACTGTGATGTAAACTGTATGTAAAATGAATCATTTTCTCGCCCCCCCCCAAAAAGAATAAAGGGGAAAAGAAAGAAAAAGGACTTTATAGCCGGGCAGTGGTGGCACAAGCCTTTAATCCCAGCACTTGGGAGGCAGAGGCAGGCGGATTTCTGAGTTCGAGGCCAGCCTGGTCTACAGAGTGAGTTCCAGGACAGCCAGGGCTTCTCAGAGAAACCCTGTCTTGAAAACAAACAAACAAACAAACAAACAAAAAGACCAATAAAAATAAAGGGTAATTGTAATCACCTTTAACCCCCCTTTTCATTTTATCTCTTATATCTGATAATATAATGCAATTCGACATGAGGATGAACTATTTACACACAATTTATGATTATATGCATAAACTTTATAAGCTTAATTATAGTTCCTTATATATAGATATCACTGCATCGCTTCAGTAGAACCAATAAGTTAGCTTCTCAGAAGCCAGATTCTCTAAATATGCCTTACGGCATCATGAGGTTAGACACAATTGGACAGTAATTTTATACTGAGGTACACTAGAATTCAGGTCCCTATAAGGACAGTGTGTTTAAAAATCTTTAGTCCACTGATCTTTCCCAAATACATGATCTAAGTACCCAGATCAGGGTCTGGCCCATAATAGATGCTCAATAAGTATCTGCTGCATGAATATACATTTTATCACCAATTATACAGAGCATAATATTTTGCCTGAGTTTTAATAACATTCTTCATGAAGCAGCAGCAGCAGCAGTATTAGAATTCAAGCCTTAGCAGTGAAGTGAAAAGGAGCACACTCCTGCAGACTCCACAGAGAATCAGTGATACAAGCCAAATGAAAATTCAAGAATTCCTAGCAGATTTTTGCACGGCAGTGCCAATTCTTCTAACAATCAGATTAAGTAGATAATTCTAATTAAGAAAAGGACTGGGTAGCATCCAGATCCAACTGAGCAAGTAAGTTTTTGCTATCAATTTATTAAAATGCAATTTACTAAAAATTCAATTTGCTGATTTGGGTCATGCCAAGAAAAATCTCATTTGGATGTATTTTCCTACTCAAAGATAATCTTGAATTCAGAATAACTAGAGAGAAATCACTTACCTCCAAGTAAGAGACTTTCAGAGTAAATTCGAAGTCACTCTCTTTATTAATTTCTTTGAAGAGCAGTTGTATTACCCTGGGAATAACCCCAATGGCTGAGTCATGTTCCTGCTCTGCAGTGTATGCACCTCCCATTGAATACGTTTTTCCAGATCCAGTCTGCCCATAGGCCAGGACAGTTGCATTGTATCCTGGCAAAATAGAAGCCATGTGCATAGTAGTGCTCAAGACTGTTCATTCGGTTAACATTCAGCTATTGCTCTGTAACAAAATTGAGGCTGCTTTCTTAAGACAGAGTCTATTAAGAACTGCAGATACAAAGCAAAGTTCTGTGTGTTCCAAGGTTTGAATTCCTTAAGAAAAGCAAAGAAAAAATACTGACCTCTTACTGTGCCACCTTTTGAAAGGCCTTAAGAGCTAGGAAATCAAATATAGATGTGACTAAGATAATAAAGGCAGCCATGTCATGGTTAAAAGCTTCTCAAAGATTTATACTTGAGTACTTTGTACTTCCAATCTTGAATAATTCTAAATTATGGAAAGTGAATACAAGTCTCAGCCAGGCAATGGTGGTGTACACCTTTTATCCCAGTGCTCTGGAGACAGAGGCAGAGGCAGAGGCAGAGGCAAGGGGATCTCTGAGCTCAAGGCTGTCCTGGTTTATAGACTGAGTTCCAAGAAAGCCAAGGCTACATAGAGAAACCCTAATCAGCCACAAGGGGCAAAAACGATTCTGGTATGAATTTTATGAAAGTCTTGCCAAATATAAAAGCACATGTCTGTATCCCAGAAATTAGGTGGCTGAAACATGAGGATTAAGAGTTGGGATTGGGGCTGGAGAGATGGCTCACTGGTTAAGAGCACTGGCTGCTCTTCCAGAGGACCCAGGTTCAATTCCCAGCACCCACATGGCAGCTGACAACCATTTACACCGACAGTTCCATAGGATCTCATGCCTTCTTCTGGCTTCTGTAACCAGCAGGCACACATGTGGTACATAAACATACATGAAAGCAAATCACCGATATACATAAAATAAAAAGAAATAAAGTCTTTAAAGAAAAAGAGTTGGGAGTTGGGATGGAAAGAGATTTTGAAAAAGTGGGGTCTTCACAGGAAGATCAACAGAGTCAACTAACCTGGAACCTTGGGACTCCCAGAGACTGAGCCACCAACCAAAGAACAAACATGGGCTGGACCTAGGCCTCTTACACATATGTAGCAGATGTGCAGCTTAGTCTTCCAGTGGTTTCCTGAAACAACTAGAGTGGAGTGGGGTGGGAGAACTGTCCCTGAACTTGTTGACTGCCTGTCGATCCCATTCCCCTAACTAGACTGCCTTCTCTGGCCTCAGTGGGAGAGGATACACCTAGCCCATCAGGGACTTGATGTACCAGGGTGGGATGATACCTGGGGTGGGGGAGTCCATCCTCTGACAGGAGAAGGGGAGGGTGGATGATAGGAAGAGCTGGGAGGAGAGGGGCAGCTGATAGTGGGATGTAAAATAAATAAATGAAAAACAATCCCTATCTGAATATACAGAAGCCATATTGTGAGGATTCATGCACACACAGTATTTAAGTATGACTAAATGTGACAGAGACCCTTTGTTATTATGGAGTATTAATAAGGAATCATCCATTCATAGTTGTTCATGAACCAGGCCTGAGTTTTCCTGCAAATGTCAGCACTTTCAAAAGTTCAAGGCTAAGCCGAGCATGATAGAACAAATCTTTAATCCCAGAACTCTGGAGACAGA
>NC_045030.1:100966172-100968860 GCF_008632895.1 Mastomys coucha | reverse complement strand
AGACTGAGTTACATTAGGGATACTCTGTCTCTAAAACAGGACGGAATTTTTTTATATTGACTAAAAAATATTGATATAATTGACTGAAAAAAGCAGGTTAAAAGTAATTCCACTGTAAGTAAAAATGGAAAAGACCAAAAAGGATATCAACTCACATTGCGATCATTTGCTGTGACCAATAGTAAGGTAAACAACTGAGATTTTTCTATTCACATTTTATAAATTTCTTTTTTTATTTTTATGTATATGAGTACACTGTCACTGTCTTCAGACACACCAGAAGAGGGAATGAGATCCCATTACAGATGGTTGTGAGCCACCATGTGCTTGCTGGGAATTGAACTCAGGACCTCTGAAGAGCAATCAGGGCTCTTAACGGCTCTCCAGCCCACATTTTATAAATTATTATATTGGATGCACCATGGAATAGTGATAGTGTTTCCTATTATAGTCTATATAAATTGTAATGTTTGCAGAAAGATGGGTAAGATGTATATCTGTTTGAGCTTAGTTCAAGTGAAAGTGTTATTTTCTACATCCATTTTTAAATTTTTGTCTTGCAGAGAATATGAATTACTATGCACGCATTTCATTTCATCCCATAAGTCTTAAGTTTTGATTGGAACTGGAGACAGAAAACTCTAGCTATAACTATAGCAATATCTTTAAAAAGAGACAATTAGACAACAGATTGGCTATTCATACCTTAAATTATTATAACTCACTAATTGATTATAAACTAGGAACTAAAGAAACTATAAATTTAAAAGTACTTCAACATGTAATAAATACTTCAGAAAGACATCCCTTAAGAGAGAATTAGACAATCTAAAGGAAACTGTTTTTAAAAGTCACTGCATTTTTGTTAAAGGTGTCATCTACTATTTACCCAAATAATTTTGGAGCCTGAAAAGAAAAATCTTGGGGCTAGAGGGGAGGGGAAGGGAGACAGGAGGGAAGTGGAGGAGAGGGGAGGGAGAGGAAGGGAGGAGAAGGGAGGGGAAGGGAGGAGAAGGGAAGGAAGAAGAAGGGGAGGGGAAGGGAAAGGAGGGGAAGGGAAGGGAAGGAAAGGGGGGAAGGGAGGAGAAAGGAAGGGAAGGGAGGAAGAGGAAGGGAAGGGAAGGGAAGGGAAGGGAAGGGAAGGGAGGAGAAGGGAAGAGAGAGGAGAGGTTTCTGTTCTAAATGAAAGTTCTTAAGCTGTAAATTGAAGTATATTGCTGTTATAATCTGATATGACTATGGGGCAAGGGAATAACATTTTATAACTTTCTACAACACCACAGATAGGTATAAGCTGCAACATCTTCGGAAACCAGGTTTTAGTACTTTGTCTTAAACAGTCTGGACTCTGGTACCAGGAGTCCAGAGTATAAAAGGGTACTATTGAACTAAATATAAAAAGACTAGATTTGTTCTTACAAATAAGGATGGTGTTAAAAACATGTATATTAGAATTACTTTATACTTGCCATTGTCTTCAAATAATACAGTTTAATTCTCATGTTTCCCAGGTTAAGAATACAAGAGAAGGGCTGGAGGGATGGTTCAGTGGTTAAGAGCACATACTCTTCCAGAGTTCAACTCCTAAGAACCCCTTTCAGGTGGCTCACAACCAGCTCCAGGAGAATCTGACACTTCTGGCCTCCATGGGCACCTGGACTCATATGCACATACTCACACAGAGCGAGGAAGGTAAGCAGGCAAGCAGACAGGCAGTTAGATAGGCAAGACAGATTGACAACCAATAAAAATAATAAAAAACAGATAAATAAAAAGAATCCAAAGGTACAACTACTAACACTTACTAAACTGTGGAGGTGCACATTTGAGGAAACTGAAGTCTAAAAAACATTATTTCAGAAATGGCTAAAGAAAATGGGGATGGTAGCTGGCCGTGGGGGCTCAGGCCTGGAAGCCCAGCATTCAGGAGAACGAAGCACAAGAATTAGCTCTCAGTTAGTCTCTCCTACATTACAGAATGAGTTCAAAGTAGGCATGTACCCAATGAGACTCTGTTTTCAAAAGAACTAGCAGGATACACATGATAGGAAGGGGAAAATGGAAAAATACTTGGGGCTCTAATTGCAGAGGAACTAGCGGGGACAGTACAGGACAGGGAGAGTGGAGGGACAAATAACACTAAGGATGTCTGGAAAATCCATAAGGAATCATATTATTTTTATTTACCTAAAATTACATCTAATACATATAAATGTAAATATACATGCATATATAACTTATGTCACTTGGGTTGATGATGTTCCCCTCAAGAGCTCTAGATTATCTTAAAAAACAACAACAACAACAAAAACAAACAACTAAACGAAAAAAAAAACTAGTACTAGACATGAGAAACTAAACTCCCTTTCAAGTTGTTGGTCAAGGAGACAAGAGATTACCAAAACAGCACAGGCTACTAGTGTTGTATTCCAAAGGCTGAAGGTTAAGTGCCTATTGCTGGAGATACCATGCACTTTGGACACTGGACTTGAAGGATTAGAGATAGATCTGACCTGAAAACCTAGCTGTGAAGCCTATGAACCATAACAATGAACAGAATAGCAGATATCCCTAAAGGTGACACTCATATTTGGGTGGTAATCAATTGCTTTCTAATTGGACAAAGGTCCTCTCAGCAGGAAGGAAATCATGCCTGATACTGGAAACCTAGCTGACTACCCAGGGATA
>NC_045030.1:100965405-100965851 GCF_008632895.1 Mastomys coucha | reverse complement strand
AATACCAAGTGACATGCTAACATGGAAGGGAGAAACCTCACAGGGCTCCACCCTTCCACAGAGAACTAACAACTGCTGAGAGGGTTGGAATCCATCTTCCCCAGGGATGACCCCCTCAACTGGTTATCAATACCGAGTGGTCAGCCCTGAAATCATATATACATGAGCAACACTAAGTAGACTCCGGTGGTACTATTTATATATCATACAGTTGAGTATGTGAGTGTATATGTAACAAGAATTAAAAAGAGGACATGTACTTAGAGAAAAGGGGTGGGACATGGTAGGAGTTGGAGAGGGAAAAGGAAGTGGGGAGCAATTTAATTATTAAAAGTAGAATGTGGGCAGTGGTGGAGCATGCCTATAATCCCAGCATTGGGGAGGCAGAGGCAGGCGGATTTCTGAGTTTGAGGCCAGCCTGGTCTACAGAGTGAGTACTAGGACAG
>NC_045030.1:100963174-100965389 GCF_008632895.1 Mastomys coucha | reverse complement strand
AAGACAAGAGTGGAGGGTAGAAATAGTAAACTAGATGAGAATTAAACAAAATCATGTAAAAGAGAAAAGTAAGTAGAAGAGAACTAGAACTATATAATGCTTTTTCAAAAATGTAAAAAGAAAATAAAAAATTAACTTTACAGGGGGAGATTTGGTATTTATACCTTAGTCAGATTATTGATATTAACAATAACAGTAATAGGGCAAATCAAAACCATATACTGCCTGACAGGAAATCAATGAGAATACAGAAGCATGCCTATGGTGTTTCTGCTACAAAAAAAAAAAAAAAAAAAAAAAAAAAAAAAATCAGCTCAACTCTTATAACATTAGATAAAAGCAAATAGATAGATATAAGTCCCCTGTAATCTTCAAGTATCAAAACATTAAAAGCTTTAAACACAAAAACCAAAGGTTCAAGGACTACTTTATACTTGGGGACCAAAGAAGGGCGTGCAGCTCATTATAACATGATTTTTGAACTAAATCCTTTGCTATAAA
Organism: Mastomys coucha; assembly: GCF_008632895.1. Classification (NCBI taxonomy): domain Eukaryota; kingdom Metazoa; phylum Chordata; class Mammalia; order Rodentia; family Muridae; genus Mastomys; species Mastomys coucha. The sequence goes on along the minus strand of NC_045030.1, from coordinate 100,964,888 downwards.
GGGTATTACTGAAACAACTGGCAACATTTGAATAGGGCTGAGGATTAGAAGGTAGTAACGCCACAATATTGCAACTTCTGTGATTATGATGGCTATGTCATGTTATGATGACTCTTACTGGAAACATATGGTAAAGTATTCAGGGATCATAGCATCAACAACTTATTACCAATGATTCCAGAAAGAAAAAAAAAAAGTGTCTTTATGCTGTTCTTGCAACATTTCTAGAACTACAGTGTTTTCAAGTTTTACAACAAGGTTATTTAGTCTGAAACTATAGCTCACTTGGCAGAGTACTTGTCTAGTATGTATAAGGCCATAAGTTTGCTTTCCACACAGCATAAACCAAACCAAGGAGGACAGTACCCATCTGGAATCCTGACACTGGGGAGGTCACAGGGAGAACCAAAGTTCAAGGTCATCCTTGATTATTTAGTGAGTTCCAGGAAAGCCAGCACTACATGAGACCCTGTCTTTTTTTTTATTAGATATTTTCTTTATTTACATGTCATTTGATTTCTCCTTTCCCAGGTTCCCCTCAAAAAAACAAAATACCAACAAGAACAAGAACAAACCCCTGTTCCCTCCCTCCTCCCCCTGCTCACCACCCCATCCTCTCCCACTTACTGGTCCTGGCATTCCCCTACACTGGGACACAGAACCTTCACAGGGCCAAGGGCCTCTCCTCGCATTGATGACCAACTTTGCCATCCTCTGCTATACACATGCTGCTGGAGCCATGAGTCCCACCATGTATACTCTTTGGTTGGTGTTTTAGTCCCTGGGAGCTCTGAGGATACTAGTTAGTTCATACTGTTTTTCGTCCTAAGGGGCTGCAAACCCTTCAGCTCCTTGGGTCCTTTCTCTAGCTCCTTCATTGGGGACCCTGTGCTCAGTTCAATGGATGGCTGTGAAAGAAAAAACAGGGGCTGACAAGGTGGGTAACAGCACTTGAGGCCAAGCCTAGCAACCTCTCTTTGGCCCTCGGAGCCCATAGTGTGGAAGATCTGACTCCTACAAGTTGTGCTCTGACTGGCACACACAAGTCACACAAAACAGATAAATAGAAAAGACATGAATAAATAAAGGTTGGGTCTGGGGAAATGTCCCAGTGGGTAACTGCTTGCTATGCAAGCATGAGAACCTTATTTCAGATCGTTAGTACCCATATAAAAATGGCGCATGATAGCATGTATCTGTGCAGCCCTAGTACTGAGAAGGCAGTCACAGGTGGATCCTGGGGTTTTCCAACTGACAGTCTAGCTCCAAAAACAAGATAGAGAGTAATAGAGGGAAACACCTAATGTTGACCTCTGACCTCTACTAGACATTCATAAACAAGGATACCAGTACAAGCATGCTCATACACTTTACACATACACAAAGATATTTGATACACCCTGAGACATGATATCATTTTTTTAAAGTTTCTGTTTTGTTCTGTTTGTTTTTTCTTTTCTTTTTTTTATTAGATATTTTCTTTATTTACATTTCAAATAATATCTCCTTTCCTGGTTTCCTCTCCGGGGGGAAAAAAAACAACCCTGTTCCCCCCCTGTCTCCCTGCTCATCAACCCACCCTCTCCCACTTCCTGGCCCTGACATCCCCCTACACTGGGGCATAAAGCCTTCACAGGGCCAAGGGTCTCTCCTCCCATTGATGACTGACCAGGCCATCCTCTGCTACATATGCAGCTGGATCCATGAGTCCCAC
>NC_045030.1:100959744-100960953 GCF_008632895.1 Mastomys coucha | reverse complement strand
TCAAAGAAGAAATTTTAAAAAGGCACTGAAGATGGTTGTGGTGGTACATGTGTATAACCCAAACACTTTAAAGGTAAAGAGAGGATCAGGAGTTAAGGATCAGCCTCTGCTACACATCTAGTTTGAAGTCAGCCTGGACTAAATGAGACCCTGGCATACACAAGACACCAAAAGTTCATCTAATTACTACAAAACATTTGGATGAAAAGTTAAACTAGATAATAGGCAACATACTTAATAATTTAAAAACACTAATATGATACTGTTCTAAATTTTAAATGAATAACTATTGAGATCTACACAAGATCAAGGCATCCAAAAATCCCAGCATAGACACAGGGTGATACTCATAAAGTCCCAAACCTAGATGATAGGCTACTAGCAATTGATGGCTACTAGAGGATGGACAGTTTTCTTCAGGGATGTAGTCAAGAGGCTACCCATGCACCATAAGACGTTCTGGCATACAGGCAATGCTGAGCTGATTCCAGGTTGAAGAAAAAAAGAATATATATGCTAGAGACGGGGAAAGAAGTGTGTGGGGAGGAACGAGAGAAGATTTGATAAAAACACTTATATGTAATATATGAAATTCTCAATTAATAAAAAAAGAAATTTTCATAACCACTGTAACTAATATAACAAGTAAACATCTCTCAGGTCCTACTCTCTTTAGAATCCTGCTCTTAAAAGCTTAGCTTCTGCAGTAAAGATTACTAGCTGGCCATGGTATGCAAGGGCTTTAGGGATTAAAACCTATCTAAAAAATTCCACTCGTACCTATCTCAAAAAAGTTCCCTATGCTTGGAAATTAACCTAAACTCTCCTAATGGAGTTTTGTGCCAGCTTTCAAATTCTCACACTACATTGTAGGAAAACAGTGAAACTTCTAGAGCTTCTATAGTACAATTCACACTCCATGCACACTTCACATTAAACACTCCAGAGTCTCACTATGTAGCTCTGGCTAGCCTGGAACCCTAGACGTGCAGACCAGACCAGGCTGGCCTTCACCTACAGAGATTTAATTGTTTCTGCCTGCCTTCTAGGTGACAGGATTAAAAACATGCGACATCACATTCATTTTTTGCTACATTGTGAGTTTAAAACCAACCTGTGCTATATGAAACACTGCCTGGGGAAATAAAAAGCCGGGGTTGGGAGTAGGGAGGAAAGAAAAGAAAAATCACCCCCAAAATTTTTAAATAT
>NC_045030.1:100947198-100958959 GCF_008632895.1 Mastomys coucha | reverse complement strand
AATCTAGACTCGACTACCCACCTGAGGCTCTCCGGGCACAAAGGAAAGGCATGTCTGGCAGCCTTCATCAATCTCTTTAGAGACGAGGGGGCGACAACGCAGTGCCACTCTTACAGGAATTCCCTTCACCTCTTCTTTCATGGTACCGGCTTAGCAGGTGTCCGTGCCAAGTGAAGCCAGCTCTCCCTGGAGCCTCCGGAGGCTGGCAGGAGTGGAAAGGCCCTTCTCAGGCCGGCCGTAGGAGACCTCGGAACTCGCTGATGCACTCTCTTTCACAGTAGGATCACTGTATCCTGTCACTCTTGGCCACTGTCTAATGGTTTGTCAGTCCCAAACACCGCAAGGCGAAGTGGGGTCTGAAATAAACTCCAGCGAAGACAGCGACCGCGACGCCAAGCCTTAAAGTGCTACAAAGTGCAGAATCTGAGCCAACGCGGCGCCCGGTAACTCACCAAACTAAACGTCCCTTTTCCTCCCCGATCTTCCCTGGCGCCCTGTTCCAAGCGGAGCTTAAACCGCCAAGTTTCAAATTGTTCCCAGAGGCGCCAGCCAATCGGAGCGCATACAGCCTGGGAGACGCACACGAACGTGAGCACGCACAACGTGTGACGCCCGAGGACGCTGGAGAGCTGGCTCGCCCAAAGCAGGCTCCGCCCGTGCAAGGTGGTAGCGAGCATCCGCTTCCGGTTCCGACGCCGAATTGGCTGTCGCTGAGGGAGGCCTTCTTACCGGTGAGGTGGCACTGAGTTAAGTGGGTGGTGGGATTCGGGCGGGTTGCAGGACACGGATCTAGAAGGTAGCCTGTGTTGACGGAGCTCGTCTGTGGACGCCACGTTTACTAAGCACCTCTAGAGACTGTGGCACTGTGCCTGGCCCCAATCCCTCTGGGGTAGTTTTAAAGTAGATCTTTGTAGATGTGGTTCTCATTACCTCTTCCTAGGTTGAAAGCGGTGACACCTATCTTTTTGTAGAATTGTGAGAAATGCAAACATGCCATTATAGTGCTTAAAAAATTTTTTTGTGTGTTTTGTTTTTGTTTATTTTTGTTATTTTGCTTTGTTGCCTCTCCCCCGCCCCCTCCAATCTTAACTTACTTGTGGGATAGTCCCATAAAGGAATGGCGCTTTCTGAAACTTAGAGTGCTTGGTCCATTTTAAAATCATTTTCGTTTCCTTTGATTCGTCCTTCTCAGGGCTTTGCCTGAAATGGACAACCGGATTCCTTATGATGACTACCCAGTGGTTTTCCTGCCTGCCTATGAAAATCCTCCAGCATGGATTCCTCCTCATGAGGTGGGAAAACCGTCTGCATTCCTGAATAAGAAATACCAATCCCCAAGCATGAGATAAAACTAGCAGGGTTATAAAACCTAATGGAGAGTGAATCATAGGTGAATTTTTGAGCAACAGTGACCCACTGGCAGCTTCTGAATTCTAAAAATTCAGAACCTTTGTTTCCATCCTGTCAATAAAAAAAGAAATAAGAATCTATAGGGCCTCTAGCATGTCCTGAGACTAAACAACCACTCCTCTGGACTGTTTTATCTGTTTTATGTAAACTGAGTCTGTGGCTTTACCCCTTCCTGACATATATCTGATTTAGTGGACTGTTTTATCTGTTTTATGTAAACTGAGTCTGTGGCTTTACCCCTTCCTGACATATATCTGATTTACTAATATTCTAAAAGAAGGTAGATGTAACATCTAAGACTGGGAATAAGATTTCTGAGATTGCTGTATCTTGCAGAGAGTGTACCACCCAGACTACAACAATGAGTTGACCCAGTTTCTGCCCCGAATTGTCACCCTGAAGAAGCCTCCTGGTGCTCAGGTAAATGTATAGAGGCTCTTATTCCAGTAACATTTGGTCCATGCCAGAAGTTGGCCCTGTTTGAGACATGGATGTGGATTGGGAGGTAGGTGACCAGAAAAGCAGAGGTGACACTTCCATAGTATCTCTTTTTCTTCTGAGTACACAGATGTTTCTGTTCTTATGTCTATGCTGAGTCTGCATCCTGTGTCCTTGTCTTTCAGTTGGGATTTAACATCCGAGGAGGAAAGGCCTCCCAGCTAGGCATCTTCATCTCCAAGGTCTGTGTGAATGTGTGTATGGTAAGCTGTAAGGCTAGCTACTTTGTTATCATATTAAAATGTACTGGTGGCCCAGCAGATAAAAAATGGATGACCCAGTGGAGTCATAGAATAGACATAATGGGAATTCAGCCTTTCCTTCTCAGAATTGTACTTGGGCCCAGTGTGGTGGGTGTGTCGGTACTCCAAGGACTTCAGAGGCAGAAGCCAGAAGATTAGGAGTAGATAATAATCTATAAAGTCAAACCGGATAGTGGTGGCATATGACTTTAGTCTCAGCACACGGAGGCAGAGGGTAGGCGGATCTCTGTGAGTTTAAGGCCAATCTGATCTGCACAGTGAGTTCCAGAGTAGCCAGGGCTACAAAAGAAAAACCCTGTCTTTGAAAAAAAAAAAATTCTAACAAAAATAAAAACCAAACTGAGATCTAGATTTCAGTGAGCAAGCCACTTAATCTCCCTGTGGTATAACACATTTGAAGAGTGCTGAATTTCTCCTGCATTCTCCTGACTTACTCCATCACAACATCCCTTCACCAACAGGTGATTCCAGACTCAGATGCACATCGAGCAGGACTTCAAGAAGGCGACCAAGTTCTAGCTGTGAATGATGTGGATTTCCAAGATATTGAGCACAGCAAAGTAAGCATAGTGCATGGGCTGTGGTCATGCACGAAGCCATCTCAGGTAGGACAGGTTGGACCAGAACAGCCTTATCTGTAAGAAAGCATCTCTTCAAGGGAAATGTACCAGAAGAGAGCAGCTATCAGTGACCTAGATGGGGCACATTCCGTTGCTGTGTTATATTTCTGTCCTGGGTAATGTCTCTTCATTTGTACAAGCTGCTCTATGTTCCTTCCAGGCTGTTGAAATCCTGAAGACAGCCCGAGAAATCAGCATGCGTGTGCGCTTCTTTCCCTACAGTAAGGCATTTTTGTTTTCTTTTCTTTTCTTTTCTTTTCTTTTTTTTTTTACTTAGATGGCAAGCCTCTAGGTAAGTAGAACTCTTTTAAGTATGGATAATGGGAAGCCCCAGAAATTGGGAATGGGAAGTTGGGAGCTCATCCTGAAAATAATGTGCTGTGTTCTTTCTTACTCCAGATTATCATCGCCAAAAAGAACGGACTGTGCACTAGAGACTTGCAGCCCACAGCCTTCCATGTGGAATCTGCCAGGACAAGCTGGCTAGACCTCTGAGAAGTTGGAGACGTCAGGAAATTATACCCTCCACACCTTCCTGGTTTAGTGGATGGGGAGGATGGGGAGACAGCTTACCAGCTGTATTATGTATTAACTGTACTGTACTAGGAGTTCCCTAGTTTGCTAGGTGAGTTTCATTCTGGAAAAGGAGAAAGGTAGTGATGTCTAGATGTCTGGAGCCTGTGGGGGAAAGCCAACTAGAAAACAACTGGCATTTATCAGGTACCTTAGATTGGTCACTTCACAGCTTATGATTTTATTGGTAGAAATCGGTAGAAAAAAAAGAATCTTGGGGACCTTCCATCTGATTTGCCTGGCCACGCCATCCAGTCCTTGTACCTTGGAGTCCCATACACATAGGAGACTCCAAGGAGGCACTTCCTTCTCATCCCCGCCCCCACCCAAAGTAAAAACACAATACTGAATAAACCGTGGCTCGAGTGATACTGCTTGAATATAAAATGCCATTGAGGAAAACAAATAGAATAATCAAACACTGGGAGAAACAGCAACATCATACTTACTTTACAGTTCTATCTGGCCAGAATACTTGAGAGCTTAACACTAGCCATAGAGTACCGAAGGGGTCCTTAGAGTCAAGGGCCCTGGGTAAAACTGCCCGTTCCCCAGGCGTTGTGCTGCAGGGGGTGGTGTTAATATATTCTTTTTATATACATTCTCTGATCTGGAACTTAAACCAAGGAAGTGGCATAGATTATTTCTTTTCACAAGCAGCAGTACGAAAGTGGTTCCTAATTTCCCACTTGTAGTTTGATTAGTGATAACTGCTAACTTCCTCCTTTTTCTGACCCTACCCCCAAATAACTTTCTATCGCCTTGTATCCTTAATCACTGAACATTACATACCTGCACAAGCCATGACTGTGTCATCTCCATTGACTGATATTAAAATACTCAGTCGTAATTGAAAGGTCATTTTCTCTGAAGGAGGTGCTTCTACAGTGAAAGCCCATCATTTGACTTAAAAAGAATCCTAGGGAGAGCCATCAAGATGACTCTCTGGGCTGAAAGGATGCCTTCTTTCAAGCCTGGCAATCTGAATTTAATCTCCGGGACCCACATGGTAGAAGGAGAGAACAGACTCCCAAAGTCGTCTGTTGTTCTTCACCTGCAGGGAGTGGCAAGCAAACACATACATGAATCCTGTGGCTGAGCTGAATCTCTTAATTCCTCTGGAGAGTGATTCTTTTGGTTTGAGGGAGAACCTAGGAATACCTTCTTTGTTTATTTACTTATTTTGTGTTTTGGGGGCTTTCTTTGTTTTTGTTTTATTTTGAGGCAGGGTTTCTCTGTGTAGCCTTGGCTGGTTTGGAACTCACTCTGTAGACCAGGCTGCTGGTCATGAACTCACAGAGATTGTTTGCCTCTGCCTCCTGAGTACTGGGATCAAAGGCGTGAGTCACCACTCCCACACCCACCCAGGCTGGAATCTACTCTTTTAAATAAGCAAGATAATAAGTTTTCAAATGGATGAAATGTGGAAACTGGTTCTTCCTGTGAATCCTACCCCAGCTGTACTAAAGGCATTTCTAGAGACTCAGTTCTATTACATTGTTGGTGCTGAATCTTCTGAGCAGAGCTGGAGGTTAAATTAGCTTAAGTCTTCCTAGGAATTCTATCCTTTTATTTGCTCTGCTGACCCCCAGTGGCCGTCAGAGAAAGAAAAGCTTGGATATTTCCACAAAACTAATAGGTGTGTCTGCTGAACGTCAAAGTACTATTTCCATGGTTATTAAGTTATTAATTTTTTTCCTCTGAGATAGATTCTTGGTACATACTTCAAGCTGGCCTTGGACTTGTGATCTTCCTGTTTCAGCTTCTGAAATTCAGAGGATACAAGTGTATATCACTGCACCCCGCTGTGGGTAGTGGGATTTTATTTTATTTCTATTTATTTTTTGAGTATGAAGGTCCAAAGTTGACATCGGCCATCTTTCTTCAGTCACTTTTTATCTTATTTTTGGAGACTATCTCTCACTGAATCTGAATCTCTTATTTGGCCTGACTGTCTGCAAGGAGGCCCCAGGGTTCCTCCTCTCTATACCTTCCCAGTGCTGGGATTACAGGTGTGTGCTACATATATCCACAACTCCTTTTTTTTTTTTTGTTTTTTTGAAATAGAATCTCTATTTTGTAGCTCTGGCTCTTCCTAGAACTTTCCAGGTAGATCAGGCTGGTCTCGAACTCAGAGAGATCCACCTGCTCCTGCTGGGATTAAAGGTGTGTGCCACCATGACAGGCATCCAGCATTTCAAGTGCACTATGGGATTCAAACTCATGTCCTCATGTTTGTGTAACAAGGATTTTTACTGATGTTGACATCTCTGTTGCCTCCAGTTGAGATTTTTCCCTTACCATAATTTATTAATTCGCCGGCGCATGCCTTTAATCCCGGCACTAGGGAGGCAGAGGCAGGTGGATTTCTGAGTTTGAGGCCAGCCTGATCTACAAAGTGAGTACCAGAACAGCCAGGGCTACACAGAGAAACCCTGTCTCAAACCCCCCTCCCCCCAAAATAAATATATAAATAAAACATTTTTTTAAATTTTTATTAATTCAGCAGTCATTCTATTAGCAGCATTTAAAAGTTTTACACCCTATCTGGGGTCCAGGGAACATTGCAGAAAAAATGCAGAGGTGGAAATAATAGAGCCATAGGATAGAGAGGAAAACCATCTTTCATCTTCTCAATGTGACATAGCCATTGTAGCCATGAATACACCAAGCTGTGGTTAGCTGCACAAGACCTTGGAGATTCATAACGATGAGCTAGGAAGAGGCCCATACAAGTTTCTTGTAAAGATCTTGCTGTAGGAAAGCAATTATCAAACTGTGGGTCAAGACCCCTTTGGGGAGGCCTAACAACCTTTCAAAGGGGTCACCTAAGACCATCTGCAGGTCAGATATTTACATGATGATTCATAACAGCAAAATTACAGTTACAAAGTAGCAACAAAAATAGTTTTATGGTTCGGGGTCACCACAACGTGGAGGACTGTATTAAGGGGGTTGCAGCATTTGGAAAGTTGAGAACCACTGCTCTAGGATGAGGTTCACAGGTAATTCATTATTTTAATTTTACTAATATAGTTCTTGTTTTGAATATTAAAAATTCTAAAAGACCCAGTAGAGTGGCACACTGAGTTGGATTTCAGGTTAAATATTATTTAATAATTCAGGTGGCTTGCAGCCTAGGAAACGGAAAGGAGATCCAACAACTCCCAGTTAATAGGTTTTTGGTTTTTGGTGGGTTTTTTTGTTTTGTTTTGTTTTTTGTTTTTTGTTTTTTGTTTTTTGTTTTTTGTTTTTTCGAGACAGGGTTTCTCTGTGTAGTCCTGGCTATCCTGGAACTCACTTTGTAGACCAGGCTGGCCTCAAACTCAGAAATCCTCCTGCCTCTGCCTCCAAAGTGCTGGGATTAAAGGTGTGTGCCACCACCGCCTGGCAATAGGTTTTAAAACAATTAATATGGGCCAATGATGTGGCTCAGTAAGTTAAGGCACTTACTTCGAGGCTTGATGATCCCCATGATAGGAAAACAGACTTCTGCAGGTTATCCTTCCCCACACAACCAGATGTATGCCATGGCACATGTGTTCACATACATGCACACACAGAAAGTAAACACAAAAAGCAACTTATCTAAGAAGTGTGATCAATATAGTCAAAAGTTCCAGCCATGGAGGCTGGAGAGATACCTCAGCAGTTAAAAGCACTAATGGCTCTTCCACAGGACCTGGGTTCAATTCCCAACACCTACATGGTAACTCAAAATCATCAGTAACTGCACTTCCAGGGGATCCAATACCTTTTGCTCTATGCAGCCACCAGGTAAGCAGGTGCATACATCATTTTTCAAATAGAGTTTTTAAAGATTTGTTTTTTCTTGTGATTAATTTATTATATGTAAGTACACTGTAGCTGTCTTGAGACACCAGAAAAGTGCATCGAATCCCATTACAGATGGTTGTGAGCCACCATGTGGCTGCTGGATTTGAACTCAGGACCTTCGGAAGAGCAGTCAGTGCTCTTAACTGCTGAGCCATCTCTCCAGCCCTCAAATTTATTTTGGGGGATCACAATTATATCATTTCTTCCCTTCTTTTCTCCTAAACTTTCCCATATATCCCTCCTTGACTTCTTTCACATTTGTGGCCTTTTATATATTCTTTGATTAATTTCTTTCATTGATTACTATTAAATGTGTGTCTATATTTTAGGGTACCTCATTCAATATGACCTTTTTTAGTTCCATCCATTTACCTGCAAAGTATTTGATTTTATTTTTCTTTACAGTTGACTAAAACTACATAGTGTAATATCATTCCTCAATTGAGGGTACTTAGGTTATCTCCATATCCTAGCTATTGTGAATACAACAGAAATGGACATGGTTGAGCAAGTATCTTCAGGGTAGGATGCCAAGGCCTTTAAGCAGATACCAATAAGCAGCATAGCTGGGTCATATGGTTGGTTTATTTTTAGCTTCTTGAGAATTCTCTATACTAATTTCCAGAGTGGCTACATCACTTTGGAATTCCACTAACAAAGAATGAGAGTTCCTTATCTTTGCCCTCCAGCATTTGCTCAGTGTTGGTCTTAGCCATTTTGACTGGGGTAAGGTGAGATGTCAACATTGTTTTGATTTTCATTGACAGTGGAACATTTTTGAGCTATTTCTTAGCCATATATATATATTTTTTTCTTTTCAGAATTCCCTTCTTCCGGTCCCAGGTCCATTTTCTTTGAATGGATCTTTTTTTGTTGTTGTTTGATGGATTGCTTGGGGGGGTTGTTTTGTTTTACTTTTTTTAGTTCTTTGTATATTCTGGATATTAATTCTCTGTCAGATGTATAGCTGGCAATGATTTTCTTCTATTTATGGGTATCTTCACCACATGGTTAATTGGTTTTTTAGCTGTACAGAAGCTCCTGACCTCACTTTAGAAGGACCAAAACATTCCTTGAACTGGGCAGGCAGAAATACTGTAACAGTGGTTGTCTGTACTTGAACCTGTACCACCTGACATCACACCCATGCTCTCCTCCAGTAGCCAAGTCTGAGAGTGGCCATACCCTTTTGGCTTCCTCTCTGGGGTTCTTTACAGTGTAAGCACCAGGTGCTGCTAGGCCAAAAGGTAATTACAAAAGTAAGTGATCAGATGGGGACCAGGGTAGCTGAAGCCAGAGAGAAAAAGCAAGTGACTTGGAGGGACCACATAGGGGCAAAGTACTTAACACAAGATACCTAATCAAGGGTTGGAGAGATGGCTCAGCCGTTAAGAGCTCTGACTGTTCTTTCAGAGGTCCTGAGTTCAATTCCCAGCAACCACATGGTGGCTCACAACCATCTCTAATGAGATCTGATACACTCTTCTCGTGTATCTGAAGAAAGCTATAGTGTACTCATATAAATAAAAGTAAATACATCTTTTTAAAAAAAAAGATACCTAATCAAGCTTGTAAGTAAGGGGAAGGGAGGGGTACAGATGCCTGAAGCAGAGAGATCATTCTCTGTAGTTCCAGTATTCTCTGAGAGGGAAAAAAATAGCACAGAGATCACACCAGCCATATCTAGACAAAACGATTTATTAGAGTGTTGCAGTGGGGGCTTCCACACAGAATTATCAGAGATGGGCTATTGGCTCCTCTTAACTCTGTCTGCTGTTGGAGCTTCCTAGCTCTGTGTCTGTCTGTTCTGCTGCATAAACTCTTCGATGACTATGTCCTCCGAGCTTGCAGGAGCAGCAAAGGGGAATGGAGAGTTATCAACTCCCTTCCTGGGCTTCCTCCACATTCTTAATTCTAGAGAGGTAATCCCTTCCCTGCTTCTCAGCCTTCCCCTCCATGCCCCATGGGGAGGGCTCCTTTCCCTTCTGAATCTGTCTAGACAATGGTGCCAAGGAGCAAGGAGCATTAGAAGGGAAACAACAAAAGGATTAAAGATGAGGATGATGTGGAAAAGGAGGACCCCAAGTCCCACAGAAGGGGCAACAACCCAGTTTTGCCAGGGAGTAAAGGGTCATAGGGACAACTTAACAATAGAATGGGTTTTTGGAGGGAAGAGAAGAGGGAAAGAAAAATGGAAGGGATGAGGGGGAAGAATTCCAAAAAGAGCAGCTGGTAAAGGGCAGGGAGGTAGGGGAAAGAGGGCTTGGGAGCACCAGACTGTGACGTGAAGCTAAACCATGTTTCTGGTGCACAGTCCTGAAAGCAACACTTTGAGGAAGCTTTTAAAACTTGCATCCTAAAACAGAGCAATAGGCAGGGGGAGGGGGTGGAGCTTCCAAGCCTCATGCTGACTTACCTGGTAGCCACTGTGGCAAGCATGGAGAGGGATGAAGAATGGAACTGAAGCTTAGAAGTGGCTGTGCAGATCCATGATTTTTTTCATTCTTCTCTTTGTTTCCCCCCAGGCCTTACCCTCCCCTATATGTCCCCTAAAAAGCTAGACATCCAACCTACTTATTGTCATTCCATCTTAAGCCACTCTTTTCTGAGAACTGTTTAGCCCCCAACCCACAGGGTAATAGTTCCCAGGAGCCTCACCTGCTCTTGCACCATGAGATGGCTTTGGATGGATCAAGATCAGGGGCAGCTCCACACCAACATCACTGCAAGCATCCCAAAGTGGAGTTACCGATGTCCTTAAAGGACTCAATCACCAACCTTCCTTCAGTTTTCCCAATCCTCTGAGGCCCTCGGATTCTTCTGAGGGTACCTTTAGTCTCCTTATGCCCTCTTCCTCCCTGTCCTGCCTTGGTTCTCTCACCCTAGCTTCTCACCTGGCTGGCAGACCTCCTAGAATGCTGTGAATAAAATGACACCCCAAATTAGTAGCTAAAAATGGGGAGGAATCAACCCAGTTTTGCTGGGGATAAGTCATCATAAGGCCAACTTAGTAAGAGCACAGGACTTTAGCAAGGAAAGTGACTTGTGAACTGAATCTAGAAAAAGAATACCTTGAATGGGTCAATCCAACAGGGAAGAAAACAAGTGAGAAACTCTTGGCTCCCCGCCCCTGCCCAGACCAACTGGAAATCCTCACTTACCCCCCATAGGACACCATCAGGTTGACTCTAACTTTGTAGGACACCAGGATCCCCAGAAGCTCCTTGTTCATTCCAGGTCGAAGACTTGATATTATAGTATCAATTTGGGGTGTTAGGAGTATAATAGAATTTACCTCCCTCATAATCCTTCCCATGCTTTAGTATTACCATGCCCCCATTGCCTTTGTCTTTTCCCAAAGGATATCCCAGGCTGTAATTGTTTCTGCCCCATTGAGGTGACATTTTTCTTCCTAAAATTCCATTTGATTATGTTACTGTCTGTTTGAAGGCCTAATTTGTTGAACATAACTACTCTGTGACTTTTAGGAGCCAAAGCATTTTAGCCTTGTCTACTCTCTTCTTCCCTGACTCCCAAACACCTAGAAAACAGCCTATACAGACCTGTCTTTCTATTGTGTTCCTCAAAATGCTATTCGGGTTTGGGATTCCTACCTTCTAGCTTCTTCCCATGCCATGTTCCCAGTCTGAAATGTTCCTTTCTATTGGTATCCAGATTTTATACATTTTTTTCAAGCTCTAAATCATTCTATCTCCTCTAAGAACCCCTTGCCAGCTATGTTGGCCTTTAACTTCTATTGGACTCATAATATAAACCACATGTACCAACACTTAAACTGTTGGATTACATTTGTATTCCTCTTTGTTCCTCATCCAGGTCATATATTGACTGAAGGAAAAGATTGTCTTAAGTTTCTTTGTGTATCCCCATCAATATTACATAGGCATGAGCATTTAATAGGTGCTCAATTGAAACCTGCTGATTGGAAAATAAGATACTGAAAGCTTTTTTTTTTTTTTTTCTTTTGGTTGCTTTGGGGGTGCTGATCCCCTTTCTTCTAAATAATGCTATTTGGATAATTTCTAAGGCTATTTCTGTGAGTAAAAACCTGTAGATACTAGATTCATCAGGCATGGGGAGAATTGGTCATTTATGATTGTAGATGGTAGACAAATGGCTTTGGTGAGAAACACATTTAATGCTAATCTGGAAGCATAGAGCCAAGTGAATGCCATTGAATTTTTATCAATTCCTGCCATATAATTGTCATTACATATCCTCCTTTTCCACCATCTCTCATCACCTAACTCTGTTCTACTTTCTCTAGATAGTAACTATTGTAGAGATCACAGTATTTAGAGCCAGTTGGCATATAATAGAATCCTGTTTGTTGCATACTTATGCAACCTTGAACAAATCCCTTGCCTTTGAGCCTCAGAGACCTTATGTGTAAAATCGAATAACATATCTGGCCAGGGTCAGGGGCGCAGGCCCTGAGTTCATCCTCTGCACCTCAGAAACAACAACAAACCCAACCACCTGGCCAGTGTATTTTAATGGTATTCTTTCTTTTCTTTTCTTTCTTTCTTTTTTTTTTTT
>NC_045030.1:100922396-100947149 GCF_008632895.1 Mastomys coucha | reverse complement strand
GAACTGGATATGTATACTGTATAGACTCACAGAGATCCACCTGCCTCTGCCTCCCAAGTGCTGGGATTAAAGGCATGTGCCACCACTGCCCGGCAATACTCTTAGGAATATAGTAATAGATGTAAGACCTTTGTGAGTTGTGGCTTGTTTTTCATTTTTTTATTATCATTGCATTTTTGTTTATCCATTTTGCACCCCTGTACTTGTGTGGAGGTGGGGGTGCCATGGTGAACATGTGGAGAGCAGAGAAGAAGAATTGATTCTTTCCTTCCCCATATGGGTTCTGAGGAATCAAACTCAGCTTGACAACAGTTGCCTTTACTTGTTGAGGCATCACACCAACCCTGTTTGTCTCATTTTTTTTGGACAGGGTCTTGCTGCATAGCCTAGGCAGGCCTCAAACTTGTTATTCTTCTGCCTCAGTGCTGACCACTAAGTGCTATGATTACAAGCCTGTACTCCCATGCCTGGTTTGAACTGTGAGATTTTATATAACAGAGGTTTTCTGTTCTCTGCATTTTCCTTTCTCATTATCTAAGGCCTGAACTTACTTTTGGTCCCATAGGCATTAATTTAACTTGAGCCTGGCTCCGAGGCTTATGAGAATATTGAACCCTGGCTGAGGAACGTTTTAAATGACAAGTAGGCTGACTGAAGAGGAAACCTCAGAGTCATGCATATAGCATATGGCTTAGGAGTGGGGAGTAGAAATTCTAAATTACATATGAGCTTACATTGTGCTAGAGGCCAGATTGGTGTCTTCATGCTTGAGTTTGCCATCCAGTGCCAGGCCCTGCTTCTGACAGTTGGCAGCCAGGAGTGGGGTTACTGCAAAGGTCTGGGAGAAGCTGGAGTTAGCAGCTACTGTCTCTCTTTGAAAGAGAACGAGAGAAGAACTTAGGCTCTGCTGGCCAACTAAATGTACTGTTACTCCCAAGAGTATCTCAAGAACCAGTGGAAAATATATAGAGAAGTAGCATATCTATGAAGAATGGGAAAAGAAAGCAACTCTGGTGGGAAAGCTTTGTCATTGTGATAGGTCTTCTGATGAGTCATAGCCCCACCCATAGTTCTCCTGAGAGTCCCTCCCGTTTTATGCTTCAACCCTCACCTTGACATTCCTCATTTCTAGGTTATCCTTGCTATTTCTTCTTCTCCAAAAGAAATAGCAAGGATTCCTTCTCTGTCTGTTGGCCTTCTTCCCACCATCTGACCCCTTTGACTTTCTCCCCAGCCCCAGCCCCAGCCCCAGCCCCAGCTCACGTGAACTCCTGAATGAACACAGTCTTCGTGTACTTGTCTAGTGAATACAGGACAACATCTGTGATCTGGACAACTGAAAAAGTCAGGGAAAGTAAATGACCAGTCAGTTGCCGCATATTGGGAAAACTCAGATAAATATTAATGAGTAAGAAGTACAGCTGAGTTTTAGAACCTGTCATTTGCAGGCCAGATGCAGAGCAATAGGAATCTCACCTGCAATCTTGATTCTTCTGATGACCTTGTTGGTATAGTTGTTGATAGAAACATGTACAGAGATAGCTTCTCCATGGTAATGAACCTGAAGCAGGAGAAGCCTATGACAAAGTTGGAGGGAGGACGTCCAGACCTAAATCTAAAATTCCCATTTCTTTAAAAATGGTTGTTGCCCTGGCTCCTGCCTCTGCCTATCCAAGCTAAGACATCGGTAAAAAGGGGTAGCAGAGGGGTTCTAAGGTAGGAAATAGGATATGAGGAGAGTGCCACCAACCTCCCTGTCCATCCAGGCATGTAGTTGTAGGGGCTGAGATGACAGAAAGAAGCTTCGAATGGTCTGTGCTGAGGGACCAGGGCCTGGTTCCAGGGCTGAAAACTGCACTTTCCGTACAATCAGCTGCACAGAATCGCTGAGTAAAGTCCAAAGGATAAGCTAGAACATCTTATTCTGGAACCACAGACTACCCCACACTACTCTTAAAGCTCTGTGTTTACTTGGGCACGGTGGTAGGGAAAGGCTCCTTTCAAGACAGGGTTTCTCTATGTAGCTCTGGCTGTCCTGGAACTCACTCTATAGACCAGGCTGGCCTTGAACTCAGAAATCTGCCTGCCTCTGCCTCCCAAGTGCTGGAAATAAAGGCGTGCGCCACCAGTGCCTGGGTTTCCTTTGCATCCTTGATACTATATAGACCAAGGAATTGCAAATTACCCCACTGGCTAAATCTGTCCTCTTTCTTGTTTGTCTGTGGCCTGCAATCTAAGAATGATGAATACAGTTGTAAATGGTTAAAATGAATCAAAAAGCTATATTCTATGACACATAGATATTATATAAAGTCCAAACTTCAGTGTTCATGAATCCAGCTTTGTTTAGAACACATCAACACTTTTTTTTCATTTCTATAAGAGTGTCTGTGACTGCTCCAGCACTACAGTGACAACAGAGTTACATAATTGTAACCCAGACTTGACAGCCCACAAAATGTATGTGTCACTTGGCTTTTTACATGTCTGCCAACATGAGTGAAGAAGACAAGTGAACAGGGCATCCAAGTTGGTGGCAGTGGTGCTATGGCGACTAGGTCTGCTTCTGCCTTAAAAGAAGGGTCTGTGGTAAAGGCTTGAGGCAGGTATTTGGGGATGGAGGGGGGAAACCAAAGAATACCTCTTAGGGATTTTCTCTTCCAGATTTTCTGCACAGAAACTCTTCACTTCAAAGTCAACCCCACAGGGCTATAAAAAAATCAGGGACAAAGAGAACGTATTCCCAATTTCCTCCCTCCCTTGTGGGACTACATGAAAATGTCTCAATCCCTTAGCTGTCCATTTCTCCAATCTTGTCCATTTGTCTTTCTTCCTAGGCCCCACTGTAATTACATGTCTATCTGCTATTGTTCAGATCTGAAACATACCCTAGTTGGTTAATGGATCAAGGGTGTGGTCCCAGCTTATGTTTCTTTTCTTTCTAAGACAGGGTCTCATTGTGTATCCCTGGCTGACCTGGAAGCCACTATATTGACCAGGTTGGCTTCAAATTCAACAGAGATCTGCCTGCATCTGCCTCCTAAATGCTGAGATTAAAAAATGTGCACCACCACACTCAGCCTAACCAATGCTTCTACTGGTAGAAAATTTGTGTTGAGGCCTCTTAACAGCAATTGAGGAAGTTTGGTTTTTGGAGATATGCCCTTCTCGACATTCTATTTGCTCCCTGTGATCAAACCTCTTCTGCCACATGCTCCTATCATGATATACTATGTTGCCAGGAGCCCAAATCAACCAAGTTATGTAGCCATAGACTGAACCATGAGAAAAAAGAAAGACAAGAAAAGGCCTTCTCTCCTTTTGAGTTGATTAGGTCATTGGTGGAAAGGTCATTAGCTAATGGTCTTCCTTACCTTTCCTGAATCTTCAGGCCCAGGCTGCAGTGTTACTGAACAGGGCAGGTTAGCAACCATCTAGGAAATCAGAAGGAGCTCAGAAAAATAGGGATAACTCTTTCTGTTCTCCTTTTATCTCTTAACCTTCTCTGGAAACTTTGCCCAAGACTTGAGGTCAGTACCTGAAGTGTAAAAGGATAGGCATTGGCCCCGAGCTTGTGCAGAAGCCGCTCCTGTAAGGCTGTGAGGGGGCCCTGGATGCTAGTGGGTTCAGCTGGAGCCACTTGCTTGGTCTGTACATAGAGATCTTTTCGAAATGTCAGACCAATCACATCCAAGTCATCACGGCCGTAGCGAAAAGCACACGTCAACCTGACAAACACTGCAGGCAAAGGAGAAAGAGAGTAACTTGTCAAACTATAGCAAAGGAAATCTTAAATGGGGAATAGGAAGATCCAGAGAGGCAAGCTAATATAATCCCAAAAGTATGGTCACAAAGAAAAAGGATCAATACATTTGATTATAATAGAATTTTAAACTTCGCTGTGTTACAAGTTTCACAAAGAAAAAAAGGAAATTCAGAGTTAAAATATTTGAAACACATATAACTGTTTAGCATTTGGAATGTTGAAAGGCATAAAGACTTGGATTTGGTCCCATGGGAAAAGGTGGGGAGCAATGATACATGCTTTCAATTCCAGTGCTTCTAGGTGGAGACAGGTACATCCTGGAGGCTCATTGGCCACCCATTTTGGCCTAATCAGTGAGCTCTAGAACAGAGAGAGATCCACTCTCAAAAAACACCCAAGATTGACCTCTGGCCTCCACACATACCTGTACATACATGAACAAAATAACTGTTACCAATAGGTAAGACACACACACACCAATCTAAAAGTGTTCGAAGAACATAGGTGGATTCTTAGCAGAAGCACATGTGGAATGACCAATGATTTGTTGTAGTCTCAGTAGTAATCAGATACATTCAAATTAAAGCCACAGTGGGATAACATTTCACACAGATCATATTGAAGTGTTCATGATGATGTGGCTCAATTGGAGTTCAAATGTACGGCTGGTGGGAGCTATGGTCATATAACCACAAATGGAACCTTTTTTCATCTTCATTTATGAATGGCATTAAAACCCTTATTAGAGAAGCCTTATGTAGCATCCATCTTTTTTTTTCCAGTTCACCTTCTGCCACCTAAGAATACAACATTCCTTCCCTCTGGAGGGCTCAACGGTAAGATCCAATTTTGCATGCAGAGAGCAGCCTTTACAGAAAATTGAACATGCTACTTATTTGAACTTGGATTTGCAGGGCTACTGAATGGTGAGAAAGTAAGTTTCTTTTTCTAATATATTATCTAGTCTTGGGCATTTTGGTATAGAAGCATTAGTGGACTAAGAAATATATTAATAATTAAATGACTAAATCTCAAAAATCCTAGCACCAGAATTAAATGTGCACTGTTAAATTTATATACAGATTAAATCTGTATACAATGTAAAATGTAAAATGTGAAATGTAAGTATACAAGCATCCTGGAACAAATAAACACTAAATCTAGGATAATGGTTGCCTAGGTAGGAGAAAAGACAAGGATAAGGGAGAGGGAGTCAAGAAGAAGGATGCAGGAACCTTCAGGTCTATACTTCTTTTCAAAGCTAGATGGTAGATATATTTTTTTATGCCTGAAATATGCTCAGTGGATGACTTTATTTCAATCCCTTAAACCCACAAAAAACTGGAAGTGATGGTTTGCCCCTATAATCCCTGCATTCATAAGGTAAGATGGGAGGCAGAGGCAGAATTGGCCAGAAATTCACATTACAAACTTTTTGTGAAACATTAGGCAATAAGTATGACTCTCTGGGAATTCAGCCTCAAGAGCAAATTGGATACACACAAGGGGTTGGGGGATGCTTTACAGAGTTTACACTTTAAGAGTAAAGTGTTGAAAATGAAGGAAATATCCAAAAAGTAGATTGTAAGTGCAGCTTCATAGATTATGGATTCTTTTTTTTTAAAGAATTATTTATTTTATGTATATGAGTACACTATAGCTGTCTTCAGACACACCAGAAGATGGTGTCAGATCCTTTTACAGGTGGTTGTGAGCCACCATGTGGTTGCTGGGAATTGAACTCAGGACCTCTGGTAGAGCAGTCAGTGCTCTTAACAACTGAGCCATCTCTCCAGCCCCTAGATTATGGATTCTCATATGTTAACATAGGCCTTATTTATAATAGCCAGGAGCTGGAAAGAACCCAGATGCCCTTCAACAGAGAAATGGATCCAGAAAGTGTGGTACATTTACACAATAGAGTACTACTCAGCTATTAAAAATGGTGAAATTATGAAATTCTTAGGCAAATGGATAGAACTAGAAAATATTATCCTGAGTGAGGTAACTCAATCACAAAAGAACACACATGGCATGCACTCACTGATAGATAAGTGGATATTAGCCCAAAAGCTCCAAATAATCAGGATACAATTCACAGACTACATGAAGCTCAAGAAGAAGGAAGAACAAAGTGTGGGTGCTTTGGTCCTTCTTAGAAGGAAAACAAAATACTCACAGGAGCAAATATGGAGATAAAGTGTAGAGCAGAGACTGAAGGAAAGGCCACCCAGAGACTGTCCCACCTGGGGATTCATCCCATATACAGTTACCAAACCCAGACAATATTGTGAATGCCAAGAAGTGCATGCTGAAAGGAGCCTGATATGGCTGTCTCCTGAGAGATCCTACCAGAGCCTTACAAATACAGAGGTGGATGTTAGCAGCCAACCATTGGACTAAGTGCGGGGTCCCCAATAGAGTAGTTAGAGAAGGAGCTGAACGAGTTGAAGGGGTTTGCAGCCCCATGGGAAGAACAACAATATCAACCAACCAGACCCCCCAGAACTCCCAGGGACTAACCCATCAACAAAGGAGTACACATGGCTCCAGCTGCATATGTAGCAGAGGATGACCTTGTCATGCACCAATGGAAGGAGAGGTCCATGGTCCTATGAAGGCTTGATAGATGCCCCAGTATAGGGGAAATCAATGGCGGGGAGGTGGGAGTGGGTGGGTGGGTGGAGGAACACCCTCATAGAAGCAGGAGGAGGGAGGATGTGATGGGGGGGTATCTGGGACGGAGGGAAACCCGGAAAGGGTTATTTGAAATGTAAATAAAGAAAATATCGAATAAAAAAGAAAACTATAAAATATTTATGATGTAACATTTAAATAAAATAGGGATTTTTTTTTGTAAGTAAATGAAAGCTGAAATGGGGTTAGGAGTAATAAGATTATAATCCCTTCATCTGTGATGGCCTTGAACTCACAGAGATCCTGCTACCTCTGCCTCCCAAGAGACCAGCCCCTCCTGAAATGCTTGGCTTCACACTACCACAGAGCTAGCCCTGGAAGCTAGCCTTGCAAGACAGCACGTTCCATTTCCTTGCCTTCTTAGTGTTTTGCTCTCTTTTATCTGCTCTTGTCAGTCAAAAGAAGGCTATTTCCTAGCGGAGGATGCTAAACTGCTGAGGTCAGGTCAGAGGTCAGGCAGGACTGATGGACTTTGCCCTTTCCGCTGCCTGTGTTAGATACGAACAGCCAGGTATGGCAGGAACAGGTTATCTGGTTGACAACCTCACCTCAGAGGCCATTAGACCTTTTCCTATCTCATTCCTTATCTGTTTCATTTGTCCCCTCACTCTGCCTTCTTCTGACTGCTATTTTTTGGTGGCCATATGGTGATTATAGGGATTAAGCCTATGGTTTTTGTCGTTTGTTTGTTTGTTTATTTATTTATTTATTTATGAGACAGGTCTCTCTATGAAGTTATAGCTGGCCTGGAATTCACTATGTAGATCAGACTGGTCTCAAACTCACAGAATCTCATGCATACTAGGTAAGTACCCCACCACTTATCTTTCTCTGTACTTTACTATTTTGAGGCAAGATCCCACTAAATTTGCCCAGTCTACTCTTGAATTTTTTGTGATCCTCCTGCCTGAGCCCCTCTTTCTCAGGTAGCTGGCATTACAGGCCTATATTACCAGACCTGGCAGGTTGCTTTTATTTTCTTCTAAAAGTCAACATCTACTCTAAGTGTGTCCATTTTGTCTTAATTATATAAAGTACATACAAATTTATGAGTATCAAAAATATAATCAAAAAGAAAATTCAAAGCTCTACCACAGCATCATATTCCAGAGACAAGTGGCATGTTATCTGCTGTGATGCCTTCCAAATTGGTTTGTTTCTATAACTGAACACAAGGTTATCTTAGGTACTTATAGCTGTTTGCTCATTTCTTTTCTGAAATTAAACATTAAAAAAAACTTTTGTGACCATTGTTTATTCACACACAGTTGCAAAAATAACGCACAGAGAGGCCAGATCAAATGCTATTAAACAGTAGTGTGTGTATGTACCATGCCCCACATCTTCTGCCTCACTTGCCTTTACCACTCAGTGCATAGAAAAGGATGCTCTACATTAAAACACACACCTGTGATGGAGAAGGACATGAGAAAATACGGTGAAAGTAAAATGAACGTAAAATAAAGTCACAGAGCATACAACTGGGAGGAAATGGCAGAAATATGTAAGATTGGAATGAATAATAAGACGAAACTCTACTAAAGAGACATGAAAAACTCCAAGGAAAAGGAAAAATATATCTAATTTCTGAGTAAACCTGTAATTTTTGAAAGATAAGTTCTTACTATATAGTCTTCACTGGCCTGAAATTCACTATGAATGCCAGCCTGGCCTTGAACTTGCACTTGGGTTGCTACCCTAGCCCCCTGGATTCTGGGCATAGATATTAGCCATCATGCCAAGCAACATGCAATCTTTAAAAAGTAAACATTTCCTTTCATGCTTTATTCTGGGTAGTTTTTAGGAGTACAGGGATAAAACCACTTCGATGTTAGAAAGAGAGTATTTGTTACTTATAAATAAGTTGGCTACTTTGTGCCTATACTGAAAAGTTTCTCTGACATTTGAGAATGTCCAGATTGCTTGTCCATGGTGCTTCATCTCAGAGACGAAAGCTCTTTCATCCCCCAGTATCTAAAGGCTATTTCTGGACTAGTAGTCACCAACTGGTTCTGAATCTTTTTTCCAGTTGAACACAATTTTCAGTCCAGTTGGATCACAGTGGGGTTAATCCATAGTGAGAATTAAAAGGAAAACTCCACTGGGAAGCATTTCAGTGTAATCCTGAACTAGAATTCTGCTGTGCTGTCTCCTGCTGCTACTGCCTCTGCTTAGTATTTCTTTGGAATTTTTATAAAATACATGTTTAGGCAGTCTCTCTTTCTCTCTCCCTCTCCCTCTCCCTCTCCCTGTCCCTCTCCCTCTCCCTGTCCCTCTCTCTCCCTCTCCTCTACACACAACACACACACACACACAGAAAAACAAACAGATGAAGAACCCCCCCCCCCGATGGATTGACATATATCAAAGCTTTTAAAATGGAAGCCCGGGGGACACTTTGGCTGCAGAAAAATAAAAAGGAATATTTGATCTATACAGGTCTTTACAAATCTTTTAGTGAGTCGTTAACATTTGAAAGTCAAGAAATTTATGTAAAAATATTGGTTTTCTGTGTATTGGTTCATTCCATAGGCAGTCTATGCCTAAATTGAAACCAGTCAAGCAGGACCACCATAGCAATAATGGGGAGAACCCACAAATTTTATTAAGATAGTATTTTAATTTCAACACATATATTTGTTTTGTGAAATACTGCAGAGTATAATTTTATTTGTTCTTTAGACATATAGTTATTTTGAATACTATTTGGGTAAAGAATAGAAAAAGTCTTTTGAGATTTGGGACCTATAAAGTACTTAGTCTGAGCTCCACTTCCAGTACTTGTAATAACTGAAAGACTGTGGCCACATTGGGCTGAACTTCCCTGCTGCTTTCTGTTTTCCCATGCTCCTCTGCTCTAAGACTACTCACTCATTTGCCTAGTTTGCTTGTGTGTGGCATTTCAGTTGGGACTCCTGTAGCTTTACAAAAACCAGTAAGAATTTCTACTTACTCTTTCGACCTTTTAAGTACTCAGGATCAACAAGGACTACTCCATCTGCAGAGAGAGGAAGAGATGGCACACTGCTCAGGAAATTGTGAGTGAAATAGAAGTTGATTCCTGAATTGATTCTTTCCTTTCTACCTTTCAATTGGCCTCATTGTTCTGCATGGTCATGTCTGGACTTTCTTTTACTTCCTGGCTCCCACTCCCTTTTCAGGCTCTTTCCCACTTTGGACTCACTAACCAATGGGCTCCACAGTGTCCATATCATCCACGAAGTCTCGTTTCCCCAGGTAGATGGAAAACTGTTGTGGAACAACTTGCTACATCAGTCTCGCAGTTATCTTTGAAGGAATGATCCCAAAGCCCTGAGCCCAGCCCACCAAGACCCTGAAGAATGGACCCATTCATCCCCATTGCATTTCAGTTGGGATAGATGGTTCAGTTTCTCTTACCTTCCCATTGGAGCTAGTCTTCTTAAACACTCTATGGGGTGAAAAGTCATAAACAAGAAGGATGTTGGTAGAACAGAAAAGAGGAGTGAAAAGAAGAAAAGAAAGGAAAGTTTGGGGAACAGGAAAAATTCCTAGGATTGGAAGAGGATCTGAGATCATGAGATAGAGCAAAAGTAGAGATAACTGGGGTAGGGCAAAGCTATAAACCCCTCCATGCAAAAGGCAAAAATACTCAGGCTTAGATAAGGAACAATTCCCAGATCCAGAACATCAGAAGGGATTCTTACGTGGACATGCTGGCCAGGGAATTTACGTTGAATCCTTCCTGAGATGAGGGGAAGAAGAATGCTCAGTAATTTAACCCCTATTTTTCTTAGTGCACTATAGAATCCCACAGAGATGCATCTAGTGTAATAGAAATTAACTGCCTTAGATACCACACCAGCACCCAATGCTTCCTGGTTTTTCCTCTTCTTAGGACAACTCTTCAGTTACATACTTATCCAACTGGACAAGGGGAAAACACCTCCCTCCTTATTTTCTCTCTCTGTCTGTCTGTGTCTGTCTGTCTGTCCGTCTGTCTGTCTGTTGTTTTTCTCTCTCTGTCTCTCTGTCTCTCTGTCTCTCTGTCTGTCTGTCTGTCTGTCTCTCTGTCTCTCTGTCTCTCTCTCTCTCTCTCTCTCCCTCTCTCTCTCTCTCTCTCTCTCTCTTTCTTGCGAGTCTGCCTGCGCATGTATACATGCATGCACAGGTGCATATGTGTGAAAGGTAGAGGGACATCCAGTGTCTTTCTTGATTGCTCCCCATCTTATTTTTTAACCCCTTCTATTTATCCTACTTGCTCATACTCCATCTCTGAAATATGTTTCTTGGGTTGCATTGATACTGAACATCAATTGGCACACAGTTAACTATATGAATAAATAAATTAATGGATGAAATCTCCTTTTGTCCTTGTACTGGACTTGACCCTGAGCTGGGATGATTTTGACCTCCAGCTCAGAAGGAAGAACAGGGGTGGAGGTGAGGGAAAGAAGAAGGAAAGCTGTAGGACAGAAGGGGTTGGACTCTCACTTTCTTGGGGGTGGCGGTAGAAGCCTCTTTGGAGGCTGAAAGCCCTCTTTGCTCTTACTCATCATCCCTCTTGTCACTTCCCTCAAACATTTCCATCCTGTCTACTTCAGGTGCTAGGGAAGCATAGAGAGGGAAATGTCTTTCTGGTGCCTTCCTTCAAAACATAGTAGGCTTGGTCAGAGGGATGAGTTGAGGATGGTGAGTTCTAGAAGTTTCTTACATTAGCCTGAAAATCCATTGCTTGCATCAGAAAAGATGCCCCTCTCCTAAAGAAGATGCTAAAGGCAAGGGAGGTGGACTTAGTGTGGACTAGAAGCAGAGAGATTTAGAATATTACCTGAGGAAAGAGATGAAAGTCACATCAGCCTCCAGCTCTGGTTGCTAAGCTGGCCTCCCAGCCTCTTATATCCACAATCCTCTGAATGTGTAGATTAGTGGGAGTCAGAGAACAAGAATAGGGTTGGGGTGGGTGGCATGAAACACTGCTATAATTAGCTCAGGGGCCAAGAGTTTGGAAAACAGATTAGTGAGTACAGATTAGTGGCTATGGATCAGCTGGTTGTTACCAAGGAGGTAGGCCAGAGCTAGGGGATTCTGATGATGTTACTGAATGGAAAAAAAAAATAAGGAGAACATAACTGCTCCTATGTAAAGTGGAGGAGATTTATTGTAGACGAGACAGAACATAGCCAGATGTATGTGGAAAGGTTCAGAATAAACATGATCCTGAGTTGGGTTGCATACACGCATGCATGCACGTGTGTGTGTGTGTGGGGGGGGTGTTGGAGGTGAGGGAGCCAGGAGCCCTGGAAACCAAGAGCCAAGAGGCCAAAGGAACAGAAAAGGTAAAAAAAGACCGTGTAGCCAAAATGGCTGGATTATATACGGAAGAACCACTGGGGGAAGTGCATGCAGCCCATGCTCTGGGCTGGACAGTTGGTGATGGGTAGGGACTGAGGGACTGGGAGGGACTGGAAAAACCAGAGGCCTGGTCCTTTTTGATATGTTAAATAGGCACCTGAGCCATTTGTCCTGGGATTGAGACCTAACAGTTACTGGTAGGGGTGTTTAAGAAGGAAATTGGTGGGTTTTGGACTTGTGAAAACCTTGCCTATGAGTGTTGGGATCAAAATCAATTTGGAATTCTTAAAGGTGAAGCATAACACAGGGTAAAACTATTAGGGTTCCCAGTGTGGACCTTGGTTTGTCTGAACAATTTGTGTCACATTCCAGCCTCTGGAATTTTCCAGGACACAGGAAAGCCAAGAGCATGGGAAAGAATAGCCTTTCCCCATATTCCCCCACTTGAGACTTTGGACTCTTGAAGCCTGATGTCAATCAGAAACCCTGATTCTCTTTGCTCCAGTGCACAGCAGGAATCACTCTTCTGTAGGTGATGGGGCAAGAATAGAGGTCCTTGACTTTCTTTTCTGGCCTAGAGTCAAGTTCTCTGCTAGACGAATTGAACATTACACATGCAGGGAATAGGCAATTGACATCTGTATGATCCAAGCCTAGAATAACTTCCCTACCTCCCACTGCCCAGCTCTCCAGTCTTTCCAATCCCTGAAACTAGGTCCATGCTCTAAGCAGCTTTGTTTACCTTGTGTGACCACTCATATGGAATTAGAGATATTTTTGTCCCTGCAGTTGCCAGGACATCTATTTCTTGTTTTTCTCATAGGCCCTTGCCCTCACCTCTGTAGGCATGAAACATGTAGAAGCAGAAACTCCAAGGTCTGAGGATCTAAGATTCTGATCCCCCTTAGACCTAGCTGTATTTACTTATATCCATAGTCTTCAATACTTGAGATGAGGTCTCTAGTCGTCAGAGGATAGCTATAGCTGTGGTTTAGAAGGCTGACTGAGCTGGGTCTTTCTTTTCCTCACCCAGGACCCTACGTAGGGCAGAGCTAGAAGTGTCAAAATTAACATATGGTTGAGTGTGGTGGCACATGCCGCTGATCCCAGCATTCAGTAGGTGAATGCAGGTAGATCTCTGTGAGTTCTAGGACAACCAGGGCTACATAAAGAGACCCTGTCTCAAAAATTAGCATATGAAAGAAACTAATGACAATGAAAGAGCTTAGAACTCACAACCAAAGGCTACAGGTATGGCACAGAGCACTCATGTGAGAAGAGTCCTGCTATACACATGCTGGAGATGGTGAGTGCTATATTCATGACCTCAAAAAAGTCACAATTCCTGTAGCCCAGTGCCATTGAGCTTCCAGTTCTCTGGTTCACTTTCTTGGTTGGAAATGTTCCCTTTCTTAAGAAGCAGTCTCTGTTACTACCACTACCCAGATGGCTCTGGTCCAATTCCTTTAGGTCACAAGAATCTAGAAATCTAGCAAGTGCCCTGCAGGTTCCAGTATCTGTCTCTAATACCTAGATGGAATCCCTAGATAGAATCAGCTGACTGAGTCAGCTGCTGCCATTTGTGACTGGTATGCACCTCAGGGTCTTTTCAGTTAATTGTTCTGTCTTTTCACAGGCATTTCCAGGTAGCTAGAGAACTTCAAATTCTACTGGGACAGTAAGGATGTAGAAACTAAGCTTCGGCATGGGGGAAAAAGCCAGAGACTTGCTAAGGTTGGTGATTATGGTGGAGTAGATAAAAAAAAACAAGAATCAATCTATTTTTGGCCTAACTTTCATCAGACTCACACTCAAAGCCCCACACTCCCTTAGGTGTTTATCACTTCCTCTTTCATGTCAGGTTATAGTCCTCGTAGTTAGAAGAAAAGAGACCTTGTAGGCCTTTAACTCCTTACTATGATTGAACTCAAATCATGATCTTTTTTTTTCTGAATATGTGTAATTTGAGGCTGTGATATAATCTGTAGATGGTAAAATGGTCAAATCTTTTTTTTTTTTTTTTGAGACAAGGTCTCATTGTACAGCTCAGGCTAGCCTGGAACTCACAACTCCTGCCTTAACTTCTACAGTTCTGAGATTACAGGCACATGCCACTGTGCCCAGAATAAAGAACAAATCTTGAGAGCACTTCAGTGAATTCTAACTTACTATGATGGGCTAAATATTGACCCCTAAACAGCAGGTCCTAATCATTGAAGCCTATAGACATTACCTTACATGGTGAAAGGGATTTTGCAGATGTGATTAGGGTTCTTAAAATAGAGAGATTATTCTAGATTATCCAAGTGGGCCCAAGTGAAGTCATTAGTCTTATTATTGGAAGAGGGTGTGATGACACACACCTTTAATTTTAATTAAATTGCTAACATTTGAGAAGCAGAAGCATATGGATCTCTGTGAGTTCAAGGCCAGCCTGGTTACATAGCGAATGCCAGACCAGCCAGCACTACATGGTGAGACCTTGTCTAAAACAAACAAAAAAACAAACAAACAAACAAACAAACAAACACCAAATTTGACTAAAGAGACAAGTAATATGCTGTCATTGCTGGCTCTGAGGACTGGAGAAGCTAGTGCTGTGGGATGCAGCTCTGCAAGCTAAAAACACAAGGGAACAGATTCTCTTTAGACTTAGGTTGCAAGGTGACTCTTGCCATTTAAGTAAAGCTCTGCTGACACCTTAATTTTAGCCCATTGATGCTGATTTCAGACGTCTAACCTTGATTTGTAAGAGAACTATCATGTATTGTCTTAAGTCAAGTCTGTGATAATTAGTTGCAATATCTGTATGAAACCAATACTCCTGTGTACATCCACATTCCCCCAACAAATTTCCTTGTGCCACTTTCCTACTAAGCAATCCCCTATAGAGAACTATTGCTATCTTTTCATTTGACTAAGTGTATGTGCATTTTCTAAGGAAGCAGGGGTAAGAGAGCAAAAGAATACATCTCTGATACACTGTTGGGAGCAGTATTTTCAGGTCCTTTCTACTACCACTCTGCACACCCCATGATATCCCTACTAGACCTTCCAGTTAGGGTATGAAAATCATACCTCTGTATGAGGAAGGGGTGGCTTATTCACTAAGGGTTGTACAAACAGGACTGTAGCAGACAGGATTGCATATCCACTCAGTAGCCCTCTCCCCATCTTTGTAGAGAGAGTCACTATTTTTAGAGGTATCTACCCTCCTCCGGTGCTCCTCTTAATAAATCAGATAAAAAAAAAATCAGATAGGGTTGTTTCATCTCCTTGAAAGTGACTGGGTTAGCTAGGCATGATGAAATTCAGGCCACTGAGATGTGAGGGGTAATATGCTGGAGAGATTCTGAAAAAGGTTTCCTGAATGATAAAAATAAATACACAGGAAGAGAGGCCTTCCTCTCTTCTCATTGAATAGTGCCAAGTTTGGATGCAATGCACACCATCCCCTTGTGACCATGAACGTTTCTAACAACATGCTGAGGGTTGCAGATCAGAAAGATGGAACGAATCTAGATTTGTATGACATTACTGAACTGCTGAATCTGCTCCTGGACTTAAATGAAAGCTAATATACAGTTCTCTCTCTCTCTCTTTTAAGTTAGCTGAAATTTTCTGTTATTGTAACTGAAAGCAAATCAACAGATTTTAAAATATCTTATTAGCATGTGTTAATTATACATAATAATAGGTTTCATTATAACATTTCCAGACATGAACATGATGCATTTTGACTGTGTTCACACTCATTACTCTTTCTTGTCCCCTTCCCCCTGTTCTCAACTAATCCTCTTTATATTGTCATGTCTGTTTTCTATGACCCAATGAGATTAGGGTTGTTTATAGGAGCATGGGGTAGACTTTGTTTACAGGAACAGGGGCATCTTACCAGCAGCAACACCACTGAAGAAAACCTCTCACCCTCTCTACCATGAGCCATTAGTTAGACATCAATCCTCAGGGAGAGGGTGGGGCCTCATGAACTCCTTTCCCTTCCACAATGGGGGTGTAGATGAGCTCAATTCTGTGAGATCTTGAACAGGTAATTATAGCTGCAGTGAGTCCAGGACTGGAACAGCCATGCCAGGCCTGGAACTCAGTGTTCCACACTGCTCCCCCACCTTTCTCTGGCTCTTACATTCTTTCCAAATCAACAGATTTGAGTGGGATGTGAAAAAGGGCATTGGCTCAGTGGGGGAGCATGGAAAGGTGATTGATGGATCAGCTACTGGAAACTACCTACATGATCACATTTAGAAAGACAAGTAAGGCACACTGAGCTGGGTGTAGTGTCACATGCCTATAGTGCTAGCACTAGGAGGACTGCCTAGTTTAAGATCCATCTGGGATCCATAGTGAGTTACAGGTCAACCTGGGGTATGGGGTAAGGCTCTATTTACCTCCCCAAGGTCTTTAAAGGTGCAGTAGGGGGAGGACACATTGAGCAAAGTCTAACTTGAACCTAACTGTATGGAGCCAGCCACTTTGATGTGATTTTGTTAGTAAGTTTGGATTATCCAGGGTTCTGATTACTATTTCTATCCGTCAAGCTTTAACTCTCAGAAGGTGACCTCATTTTTTTTCACTTCATAAGGAAGAAACTCCGAATTTAGCCTCCAAAATACACCTACTAACGATGATGCTGATGGCACCAGCGAGACACTGTGCTGAGTTCTTATGTGTACTGTCTGATCTTTCAAGGGAGGCTTATTCAGTCACACAGCTGATAGGTTATGAAGCTATCTGGTTATGAAGCTGATAGGTTAGAACTGTCTGCCTTCGTTTTTCAACTACATTGTTACCTTCCATTTATTTCCTCCCTCCCTTCCTTCTTCCTCCCTACCTTCCTTTTCTCTCTTCCTCTTTCCCTTCCTCCCTCCATTCTAAATTAAAGAGATTAGAAAACATGTCTTTTCCCCCATTTTCTACTCTGGTCCCCAAGTAAACCACAGACACTTCAGAGAAATCACCACCAATACATTTATGAATATTATATGTGAGGGACCAGGAAGGAGAGGAATTGGGGGGGGGGGATTGAAGTAGTAGAATAGAATGGTTATCACCAATAATGGTATGGAAACGCTTATGTACTAAGATAAGTACTAAATTGATATCAAAAATACCCATGTGGACATAATCTACAACAAACCTGTATAAACAGTTACGCAACATTTACTGAATACTTTCTTAACTCTGAATTGAAAAGTAATTTTGGACAACCACAAACCTCATTTGGAAAAGCTGTTTTTTCTAGGTCATGACTTTATGAGAAGTGAGGACAGGAGCTTTGGATCTAGCTTAGGGGTGAGAGGATCAGAAGGAGATGGGTAAAAAAATGAGTATAATTATCGGAAATCTATGATATATGCCATAATTTCTATGAAAATCAAATGCCATGAAAGCATGAGAGAAGTATTTTTAAATATTTATTTTTAATTATATATGTGTGTATGTGTGTGTATGTGCACCTGAGTGTAAGTACCCACAAAGACAAGGGGCAGACAGGGTTGTCTGGAATTACAAATCATTGTGAGTTGCCAGATGTGGGGGCTGGGCCTCAAATTCAGGTCCTCTGTAAGAGCAACAAGTACTTTCTCTCTAGCTCTGAGAAAGAGATTTAGAAGGAGACAGGGAGGACTGAGCATGTGAGCATGTGTGAGAGGACTATGTTAGAATCTCTTTATCAATTACTGATAACATCTTCCAGGTGTGGTAGGATATATTGGAATAATAGCACTAAAGAGGCGAAGTGGTGACTTTAAAGCAAACCTGAGCAAGTTCTTCTCTCAAAAACAAAATAAAAGAGAATTATTGATAACATTGAAATGGCTGTTAAATTCATGAAAGTAATTTTCTGAGGAAAGCTAGAGAGGAGAAAGTGAGAGAGAGGTGGTGGAGAAGGGGAAGAGGAGAGGAAGGAGGGTGGTGGCAGGGAGGGGAGCCTGATTTGGGAAAGGGCCACATTTGGTGGAAGGATGACAAAAAGGAGCCAGGGAAAGGAGTCAGGAGAGTCTAGTGGAATAGCAGAAGCCATGTGATGCAAGCCCCAGAGACCAAAGTGAAGAAGCCACTCAGAGACAAGGAGTGTGATCTGTGGTGCTTGCTTTCCTCCGGGAAGGTGACAGGAGCTGGGACTTCCATTGGGAATATTGGGGGAGGTCTTTTCCTAAAGTAGCCACTGGGCGGCAGTGGAAGCAGCAGCTGTATCCAGGGACAAGCCCAAACCTGCTTGTACTTAAGTCAGTTGAAGTCTGGCAGACTTAAGTCAGTGGAACCCCTCGAGTTAAGCCAGCTTGAAGCAGTAGAGCAGGAAGCTGGCTCAGGCTGGATGTTTTCTAATGTGACACTTCTCCATGACTTGAGACATGTCTGAAGACACCCTTCACCTCCTCCAAAGAGGCCAGTGTTATCCCTGGGAACAGAATAATGTGAAGGAAAGTATTACAGACTTGCAGCATTTCAAGACTTACACCTGTTGATCAATACATATTCTGATACTTATAGTTTGATATTACTATCACCATTTCACAAATAGGTGTGTAGGGTTATACAGTTAATGGACTTTTTATACCATATACTAGGTGCCTAGGGTTATGCAGCTAATAAGCAGAAAAAGGATTTGAATTTAAGCTCACTTGACTCCAAACACTTGGGTTTTTAATACCATATATTAGATGCCTAGGGTTATACAATTGATAAGCAGAGCAAGAGTTTAAATTCAAGCTCACCTGGTTCCAAACACTTGGGCTTTTTACACCACGTACTAGTATTCAGTAGTACAGGACTCAGGTTATTTGTGATTCAACCCTGAAACAAGGCAGAGTCTCCAGGTCCACCCTCCACCCCCTGATCCAGGATTGTAGCTCTTCCAAGAGAGTTAGATCCTGGATTCTAGGGTGTCCTTTGCAGGCCTACCTCCTCCTCCTCCTCTCCCTTCTAGGATGCAGTTAGGTCACATTCTTAGGACCTGAGGATCAGGTTCTGAGTTTTTATTGCTTCCCAGCTTAAAGATTCTGCTCCAGCCTGCTCATCCCTCCCAACAAGTACTGCTCACCTTATCCACAGCATCCTCCAGACCCAATTTGCCTTTTATGCCAGAGACAGTGATACTTACAAAGCCCCAGTTATCTCCAGAGGCCTCAGATCCACAGCTGCTCATAACCGTTCTTGGACATTAGGCTTTAATAGTGCAGGCTTGCTCTGCATGTCTTCTCTACTGTATTAAGACGAAGTTCTCATGGAGTGATGGAGAGAGACAAGGTGCTGTGTAGGAAGGGGTGGGATGTGTTAGGGAAGTTTCTTGACTAGCATCCACAGGGAGATATGAACTGTTTCCTGGCCATCTGTTCTTACATGTGTCATAGGCATCTGAAAACATACATGCTGGGAAATGAACTTCCCTTCTTTCCCCAAACCTGCTCTCTTATAGCCCTCTTAGCCCTCTTATGAGACCTAGGCTCTGTCTGGCCTTGAACTTGGAGCAATCCTCCTGCTTCATCCTCCTAACCCAAGTACTGACATTACAGGCTTGTGCTTGCTAATCATACCCAGGCTTGACTTGGGTTCACTCTTGATTCCTTCTTGTCTTCTCATACCAGATATTAGGAAACTGTCTCTGTTTTCACATTGTACCCAGAATATGATGACTTCTTGTTACCTTTGTCACCTTGGTCCACAGGGCCATCATCTGCATTGTTAGTAGCCTCTTCCTGTTCTACTAACCCTGCTGTCTAGTCTCAGAACAGAGTTGTCTGGAGAGTAAGTCAGACCATGACACTTCTCCAAACCCTCTGTAGCTTTCTTCTACTCAGTAAAGGCCTACACTGTCTCACAAGAACCTTCAGGATCTGGTCCCTCTCAACTGTTTTGACCTCATATTCTGTTTTCCTTCCTCAAAAAACCTGCTCTTCAAGTCACTCCAATATTCAAAACAACAAATTCTTCTTCATTATCTTCTTTATTTTTCCTTATAACAGTGATCCTATTCTCTATATTTTATTGATTTATTATTACCTCACTATTTTGTGAACTCTATTAAGTTGACAGTTTTTAATCTGTTTTGTTCACTCCTAGTGAACTACCAGGGCCTAGAACCAAAAGCTCGCAGGAAATGTTTGTTGACCCTTTCCCAGATTAGAGCCAGAAGCTTGGAGGATCAAGTTATCATACTTATTACTAAGCCATTGATGTTAGAGTTTGGTCCATGGCAGACTTGTGTATGTTCAAGTCTTTATTTTACCATGAATCATCAAAATACCCAAACTATCCATGCTTTAATTTTCTCATCAATAAAGTAGGGTCAGTAGGAGAGCCTATTTGATAGAGAGCCTGTGGTACCATCAATAGGTATAAAGTCCTTAGAACAGTACCTAGCATAGAATAAGGACTAGATAAACATTTGCTATAATTAAATACACACAGAGTTAAGATGATTATCAGTAGTTTACATTTTCAAAAGTCCTTCAGTGTGTTGACTTGCTGTTGTCCATGTAAAAATTCATTTCCCATGTTTCTATACCCATAAACTTATATGATCTTCCTGTAATTTAATTATCTTCAGTGGCCTGCCTCTTTATCTGTAAACTAGAATGTCTCCTTGTGTACACAATCATTCTGAAGCTGTTAAACAGTAATCTCACCAGGTCCCAGTTTCCCAATCTGTGTGCTGAGTGGGTTGGACCAGATAACCTCCAAGGGGTTTTCTAGCTCTGGCAATCTGTTGGGATGGGACATGAGGAGAAAATAGGCCCCACCCCGAGTCCCACCCCCGAGAATATGCCCTCTGGCTGCCAAGAGGAAGGGTGACAGAGTCAGCTGGGCTCGGCTTCAAGGGCACCGGGTAGGAGTCTTGCCAAGGTTCCTAGGCAAGGGTGGTGGTGGTGCTCCTGGGCTGGAAGCAGGCGTGAAGTAGGGCCACATCAGGGGGAAATAAGAGTGCAGAGAACTAGAACCAAGGTGAGAGGAGAGGGAAAGAGGCCCTCATCACCAGGCCAGAGCTGTGGTGGTGAGTTAGATGACAATTTGGGTGTTTTCTTTTTAGATGGTGCTGGTTACCCTCCACCCTCTTCAGCGAGCCAGGTTCTGCAGGACAGAGGAAGCTGCAGAACATTGACTGCCTACCTGAGCCCAAGCACTGCCTGATGCCATCAGTCCCTGGACTGGACTAAGGAAGCTGGGTAGGGCCTGGGCTAAGAGAGCTGGGTAGGGAGCTAGGCTAAGGGTGTTGGGTAGGGGCTGGGCTAAGGGATCTGGGTAGGGGCTGGGCAGGCCTGGGTTGCACATGGATTTGCTTCTCCTAGCTCTCCTGGGTGCTTTTTCTCTTTTATTGTAGGTTCATCAGGACTGGCCATGACCAGTGCAGAATCCTTGCTATTCACATCACTAGGTCCCAGCTCAAGTTCTGGAGATGGTGATTGTAGGTTTAATGAAGAGTTCAAGTTCATCCTGTTGCCTGTGAGCTATGCAGTTGTCTTTGTGCTGGGCCTGGCCCTCAATGCCCCAACCCTCTGGCTGTTCCTCTTCCGCCTTCGACCCTGGGATGCAACAGCCACTTACATGTTCCATTTGGCATTGTCAGACACCTTGTATGTGCTATCACTGCCCACCCTCGTCTACTACTATGCTGCCAGAAACCACTGGCCCTTTGGCACTGGCCTCTGCAAGTTCGTCCGCTTTCTCTTCTATTGGAACCTCTACTGCAGTGTCCTTTTCCTCACCTGCATCAGTGTGCACCGCTACCTGGGTATCTGCCACCCACTGCGGGCAATACGCTGGGGCCGCCCTCGATTTGCAAGTCTTCTCTGCCTAGGTGTTTGGTTGGTAGTAGCTGGCTGCCTCGTGCCCAACCTCTTCTTTGTGACAACCAATGCCAATGGAACCACCATCCTGTGCCATGACACTACTCTGCCAGAGGAGTTTGACCACTACGTATACTTCAGTTCGGCGGTCATGGTGCTGCTCTTTGGCTTGCCCTTCTTGATCACTCTGGTCTGCTATGGACTCATGGCCCGGCGGCTGTATCGACCTTTGCCAGGAGCTGGACAGTCATCTTCTCGGCTCCGTTCTCTCCGCACCATTGCTGTGGTGCTGACTGTCTTTGCTGTCTGCTTTGTGCCTTTCCACATCACCCGCACAATTTATTACCTGGCAAGACTGTTGAAAGCTGAATGCCAGGTGCTGAACATTGTCAATGTGGTTTACAAAGTGACTCGTCCCCTGGCCAGTGCTAATAGCTGTCTTGATCCAGTGCTCTATCTGTTTACCGGGGACAAGTATCGAAACCAGCTCTGGCAGCTATGCAGAGGTAGCACACCGAAGCCCCGAACAACTGCCTCCTCCCTGGCATTGGTGACCCTACATGAGGAAAGCATCAGCAGGTGGGCAGACACCCACCAAGACAGCATCTTCCCCGCTTATGAGGGTGACAGATTGTAACCCTGGGCACTGTATATGACAGGAAGGGGAATAGCTGCAGGCAGAGGGGGAGGGAGCTCGTTAGTGACACTTGATAGGGGCATCAGTTATCTTCTTTTTTAGCCAAAGTTTGAAGTAGTTACTCCTCTGTCTCTGCTTCTTTCTCTTTTTCTGTCCCTAACTGGGGCCACTGTTCCTGTTTCTAGAACCTGCTTCCTGTTTCTAGAATCTGCCGATTCTGCTTCCCTCAGGTCCTTCCACAGCATACCTTTCTTCAACCAGAGTAGAGAATTCAACTAGGGGGCGAAGAATGGAGCAATCTCGAGATGGGCCTGATGTATATAATGGAGCGAGCCAGAACCAGGAAGCTGGGGTGCTAGCATAGCACAGATACCATACAAGCCACATGTAGCATCCACACCTACTTCCTGGCTTCCTCTCAAAGACAAGACAGTCCTACATGCCAAGGTGCTGAAATAGGGTACAGGGCATGTGAGTCTACTTCGCAGGCCCCCACATACCAGCTCGAAGCCTGGGGTTGTTGAACTGTGGAGCATCCATGAAACCAAATACTGCTCTTGGTTGCTGACCCTAAGGTATCCCAGGAGGCAGGGTCCAGGTTGATAACAGCCTTGGAAGCAGGAATAAGATTACACCTACCTCTAGGATTGAGAACACACTTGATAGCTCCCATATGTTTAATGAGAAGAGGAGTGGACAGCTCTGAATGAGAAGGAAGAAAACCTCTAGAGTCCATGGCTCCAAGTTCAAATACTGACGAGCAAAGCAGGTTTGTGCAGGGCAGGGTGGTGACAGGAATAGACACCCAGAACTGGCTCTCTTTGCTGCTCTCTCCCCTTTCTCTAGCTCTAGTTAGATAAAGGATAAACCTGTCACCAGATCTTTTTGAATCAGGCTATAGGATTTCAAGGCCAGGGTGGGGCACTTAGTTTCCTACCTGTTCAGTCGTCTTGCCACAGCACTTACAGGTTTGGAGGATCTGGTGGGTGTATAGAGCAGAGGAAGCTAAACCCTGAGCTTGAGAAGTAAGAGTTTCTGGGCGGGCTTTCATGAGAAGGGCAATCTCTTCTCAGCCTCCTTTCCTGTGAAATCACCTGGTAGCCTATTGTTCTTCTGAGTCAGACCCCAACCTTTGCTGCCCTCTGAAATCTCTTACTCATCTACACATACCAAATTCTTATTGGCCTCAAGTTTTCTCTCTGTCTGGAGTATAGGGGAGGGAGGTACTAGGCTAT
The DNA here is from genome assembly GCF_008632895.1 of Mastomys coucha. Taxonomy (NCBI): domain Eukaryota; kingdom Metazoa; phylum Chordata; class Mammalia; order Rodentia; family Muridae; genus Mastomys; species Mastomys coucha. The sequence continues at coordinate 100,923,677 of NC_045030.1, read as the reverse complement.
GAGGAAAACAACAAAATCATAATGCCCCTCTGCTTTTCTTTTTTGTTCTTTAAATAGATCTCTCTCCCTTGGAGCACAAGAGTTCTTCCATTAGAAGTAAATTAAGTGGACTTTTTGAGTCTTATCCCACTCTTATGAGCACAATCTCCTTGCTCACTGCTGCTAGCCATAGGCCCCACATGGTAACATCATTCTCTTCATTACAACTCATTCAAGCTCCTCCATCATCAGGTCCCGTAACTCCAAGCTGCTTAAGTCAAGACTAACTTCCTCCCTTGTCTCTCTACAAGATCTCACTGTGTACTGCTGTCTAGCCTAGAACTAACTACAGAAACCTGGATGGTCTTGAACTCATAGAGATCCACCTGCTTTTTTTTTTCTTTCCTATTCCTGGGATTAAAGACATGTGCCAGCAGCTGGGTAACTACCTCAGTGTCTCCATGCTTCGTTCTTATCTGAGTAGATGTCCTGCTTTGTCTTTACCACTTTCTTCCCCATGGCCCCTTAAAGACGGGCCTTGTTCCTTTATTCCTTTGTCTTCATCCTTGTTAGTTACTTTCATCACTGATTTTATGCCACCATTAAAAAAAAAAAAAGACACAACCTTGCTATCTCATTTTGCCACCATTCTGTTAGTGTCTCCTCATTTCACTACTGCTGTAAACCCAAATCCGAGTTCCTCCCATTCTCCTGCACTTAGAACACAAATTATGTCCTTGACAAGAACTTTAATATTTTCTCTACTCTTATCCCTCTTTGACATCTCTACTTCACTTGACTCAACTACATGTAATTTTATAGGTATTTTTTAAATATAAACATAACATTGAAAATAACCTCACTGTGACAACCCTGAAGGAAATGTGGAGAGAAAATAATCACCTATTTCAACCCCAAACTTCTGTTTTCCACACTCTACATTTTCTTGGTTTGAATTCATGTATTATAGAAGTATAACCACAGTTACATCTTTTAAAAGTCTGTTTTTTAGGGTATTTACTACAGCATGGTGATGTATGCCTATAGAATCCCAAGAGTTGGGAGTAGACTCAAGAGAGTTATAAACTGGAAGTTAGCCTAGGCTACATAGTGAGACCTTTTGTCAATACAAACAAATAAGTATAATCCTCTCTTATTGTAAACTTTCTCCAGGTTGATACAATCTTTCACATTTATTACTTTAATAGTTACATAAAATTACTTCCATTGGTAGATTATATTTTAATAGGCTATTCCCTTATTGAACATTCAGGTAGCTTAGTTTTTCTGTGCTTTGAATCT
>NC_045030.1:100916894-100922386 GCF_008632895.1 Mastomys coucha | reverse complement strand
GACCAAAGAGCATGAATGTTTTTACGGATTGTGATTTTCCCAATGACTGCATACATTTTCACTGTCACAATGATATATGGCTAGCCTAGTTCCATTGCTGTTCCAGCATCAAACCTTATGGGAAATCTTTCTGGAAGAGAAACATTCAATTTGTTAATTTCACTTCTTTGCTTACAAATGGCATTGAACACTTTCTCCTGTGTCTACTATTTGCATTATTTTCCAACTAATATCTTAGTGGTGTACTTCTATTGAAATATTATATTTATTTAATATGTATATTATAATTGGTCATATTTGACTTATGTAACCCACTTATTATAATACTTTATTCATTTGTTTCATTCCCTAGATTTAGAATTGATTTCCTCCTGCCTTTCGTTGATTACTTCCTTTCTCTCCTTTGCTGCCACCTTTTTGTCTGATTCTTGACACGTGGGGTTATTTAATCCTCTATTGATTATCAGATTGTTTATTTCCTCTTAGACAGAACAAATAGCATGGAAGTACAAGTCAATTGACTTCTAGTCCTTAAGAACCTCTGAGATCATACAGAGCTCGGATTCCATTTCCAGCTGAAGAAACCGTCCCAGTGAAATGCCATGCTTGTGACTTTCTACATAGTGGCAGGTAGAAACTATACCTTGGACTGCTTTCCCATGACTCCTTTCATCCTACCATGCCAACTTGGTGCTAGGCCAGACCTTTGTCTCTCTAAACCCAGCTGACTGTTGGATAGGTTCACTTAGATCTTTCACTGTTGCTTCTAACCCATAATTTTAAAAAATGAAACAGCCTTAACCAGTTTTACTTGTCTTTCTGATTTCTATTCATGACACCTTTCTTAAAGTACCTAGGCTCTAACACTACTGGCAAACTCCACTTTTCCCCTAGCTCACCAAGTTCTGATGTTGCTTTCTTTGTAAGTTGTAATTGGCTTTCTTCTATTGTCCCTACACTACCATTCTAATACTGCTTCTTTTTACCTTCTCCCTGACTCAATGTCATAGGTTTCTGTGTCATCCTTACCTCCAGTCACCTTCCACACAAATGCATATTGTCAGATCAGTCTGTCCAACACTACTCTCAAAGTTTCACTCTCAGAAATCATTGATGATCTTTTTTTATTGTCTACAAGTCAAAATACTTTAGGCAGAAATTCAAGAAAGGCTTTAGCAACCTTCTATAATTCCCCAATACAAAGTTCTCTTCTACAGTTTGCGTGTTTGTTTGTTTGTTTGTTTATTGTTTGTGTGTGTGTGTGTAGAGGGGCTCTTGGGACAGAGCCTAAGGTCTTGCCCTTGTACCATTGAGCTACATTTCTAGAATTTTCTATGTAAATCAGTCTCTTTCTTCTCTCTCCAGACAATACTTGCACTTTCTTACCTCTGTCCTCTCTTTCTCTCTGACCTCTATACTCAAATACCTCCCACCCCCAGTTGTCCTTTTTTTTTTTTTTTTGACCTATTTTCCAGGAGCCAGGGTTAGCTCTCACATATTTTCTGAGACTTTCTCTGCCAATTCTTACCAACAGTGATCTCCCGATTTTTTTCTTACAATTACTGTCCACATCAGTCAGTTGGCACTTTTAACATTTCTTGGACACTAATTTAAATTATTAGTGAATTATTCATGCATGCCTTGTGTACTCCACCTGTAAACCTCTTGAGTTAATTTGATATAGATAAAAGAACACAGGATTGAAGATCAGAAAACCCAAGTTTGGCCTTGAAGCTGAAAAGGGGGCTGAGGTGTGTCACCTTGGATGAGTCATTCAAATTCTTTTTTTTTTTTTTTTTCGAGACAGGGTTTCTCTGTGTAGCCTTAGCTGTCCTGGAACTCGCTCTGTAGACCAGGCTGGCCTCGAACTCAGAAATCCGCCTGCCTCTGCCTCCCAAGTGCTGGGATTAAAGGCGTGCGCCACCACTGCCCGGCTTTTCAAATTCTTTGAGCTATAATTTCATCATCTATGAAATGAGGATCATAATCTCAGCTTTATGCAATTCTTCAGGTTACAGTGAGGCTGTACAAAGCTAGAGTGCTAAACAAATATAAATAGCTGTCATCATATCATTCTATTTGTTTAATAAATGGTGCTTAATAAATATGTAATGTATGATTACATGTCAGCAATTCAGTTGTTTATTTTTTGGGATATCATCCACTTTAAGATGCTTACATGAATCTCAAGGAATTAAAGAGCTAAAGGGACCTCAGGAACAGCTGGGTTAAGGAAGGCATTTAAAAAAATGTTTTGAGAGGAAGTAGCCCTACCCAGAATTTTTCATATTTACTGTGTAGGTTACTTGACTATGTATTAAAGCTAACCTGGATGAGAGAAGAGCTACTCCAGCTGAACTTCCAATTTCTCCACACTTTTGTGTTTCCTTCATCCTTTAATTTCTAGCTAACTAGGCCATGGTAGTTGATCTCTTCAAGCTTTGCTTTCCTCATTACTAAATTAGGATAGGGATAGCTATTTGACAGGGCTCCGATGAAGAGTCCATGGAGCAATGAATGAAGAAGCATTTATTACAATTCCTATAGGTGGGAACCCCTTTTCAGTAGTTTTCAACTTTACTAAAACCAGATGAGCAGCCCAAATTGTAGGGCTGCTTAGAAGTGATAAGATTATGACAAAAATGAAGCAGCATGAGAGCCAGGAGGCTAAAAACTGATCACTGAAGGATGACATTTGTAATGAATTGGAGGAAACAGGTCAAGCTTTTGGCATCAAGGGAAAGGGAAACTTTAAAAGGACAGACCAATTTTTTTTAAACATTTGAATTTAAAAAAACTAAGAAAATAAATAGCTGCATCAAGAACCAAGAGAATTTAGGAAGTATAAGACACTCAATTAAAGCAAAAATACTTTATGCTCTGCTGGTTTGGATTTATGCACTCAAACATGAGCCAGTGACATTGATCAAAGAGTCCATTCATAAATAAATTTTCTTTTAAAAAATTAGTTGCAAAAAAATTAGTTGCAGGTTTATGTGTACTACACTTGTGTGTGTGTGTGTGCTCATGAATGCAGGTGCCCTCAGAAGTGTGAGGGGATTGATCCCCTGGAACTGGGGTTATAGGTGGTTTTGACCTGCCTGACATGGGTTCTGGGAACTGAACTCAAATCCTCTGGAAGAGCAGTACACACTCTTAACCATTGAGACATCTCTTCAGTTCCAAATCTATTTATTTATTTTTCATTTTTTAAGGCAGGGTCTTACTATGTAGCCTTGGCTATCTGGGAACTTGTTATATGTAGACAGGTAGAGCTTGAGCTTCTTCATCCTCCTGAATGCTGGGCTTAAAGGCATCAGCCACCACACCTGACCTTAAATAAAATTCCAGATGATTTTTACATTTCACTGTGTATTTCTAAGTTCCTTACTTCTTTGCACAGTCTTCAAAAGAATCCATAGCATAGCCTTCAGGCTGATATTTTCAACATTGCCACGAAAAGAAAGTTTTGTTTTTTTTTTTAAAGGTATTTCAGTGCAACTAAAGAGCTAGTCTATGAGGGACCTTGGTGTGTTTGTTTATCAGAGACAATGGATTTGGATTACAAAGTGGGACAAAGACAAATGATTCACCCTTGAGCTAAAGTGTAGATTAAAAGATACGGACTCTCTAAGAGAAAGAAGATGAAGTACTTCTTGGGGCAGGCTGATTTCACCATCAATTCTGTACTACACTTTGGGGCCCTGATCATATTCTTAGATCTGCTCAAGAGAAGAAAAAAAATACAATGTGTTTGGAAAACTCAGGAGAAAAACTAACCAGTATACAGGATGATGGCTTCTGCTCAACTTGTGTTACTCACAATGATATTTAACTTTGAGTTCATTGTAAATCTCAGTCTTTTTACTACACAATAGCCTTCCACCTCCAACATCAAAAAATCAACCACTCTGAATCTGGGGATATTTCTTTCCAGAGGGTAATCATTGTTTTGACCTCTGACAACTTAAGTTATTATGGTTTGATTTTTAAAAAGTTTTTATCTTTTCCATTCTTTATTGAGAGACATATCAGTTGTTTCCAGTTTCTGGCTATTATGAATAAAGCTGCTATGAACATGGTGGAGCAAGTGTCCTTGTGGTATAGTAGAGCATCTTTTTGGGGTTGTGGCCAGGAGTGGTATAGCTAGTTCTTGACCTAGAACTATTTCAATTTTTTTGAGAAACCCCTACATGGATTTTTAAAGTGGTTGTGCAAGTTTGGATTCCCACCAGCAATGGAGGAGTGTTTCCCTTGCTCCACATGCTCACCAGCATGTGCTGTTATTTGAGTTTTTTATTTTAGTCATTCTGATTAGTGTAAGATGGAATTTCCCTGATGGCTAAGTTGAACATTTCTTTAAGTGTTCCTTACCCACTTGAGATTCCTCTGTTGAGAATTTTGTTTATATTTGTACCCCATTTTTAAATTAGATTATATAGTTTGTTGATATCCAGTGTATGTATACATATATTGTATGTGTGTGTGTGTGTGTGTCTGTGTGTGTGTGTGTGTGTGTGTGTATGTACGTATGTAATTATCCCTCTGTCAAACATGGAACTGGTGGAAATCTTTTCTCATTCTGTGGACTGCCACTTAGTCTAAATGATGGTTTCCTTTGCCTTACAGAAGCTTTTCAGTTTCATGAGGTCCCATTAAGTAATTGTTGATCTTAGTGTCTGCATGATTGGTGTTCTGTTTAGGAAGTTGTCTCCTGTCCCAATGTATTCAAGGTTCTTCCCCACTTTCTCTTCTATCAGGTTCAGTGTATTTGGTTTTATGTTGAGGTCTTTGATCCACTTGGACTTAAATTTTGTCTATGGTGATAGATATGGATCTATTTCTTTTCTTCCACATACTGACAGCCAGTTAGATCAGCATCATCTGATGAAGATGTTTTCTTTTTTCCATTGTATATTTCTGGACATCAGGGAGCCTTTAGGGGTCTAACCCAAGTCCTCTGCATATATGTTATGGCTGAGTAGCTTGGTGTTCTTGTGGGGATCCTAACAGAGGGAACTAGGGCTGTCCCTGACTCTTTTGCCTAATTGTGGGACCCTTTCCTCCTACTGGCTTGCCTCATCCAGCCTTGATATGATGGTATGTGCCTAGTTTTACTGTAGCTTCCTATGGCATGTTTGGGATGTCCCCAGGAGGTCTGCTCTTTTCTGAGGGGAGGTGGAGGAGGTGGATCTGGGGAAGAAGCGAGATGGGAGGAGAGACTGGGGAAGGGGAGGGAGAGGAAACTGTGATCAGGATGTCATGTATGAGAGAATTAAAAAAAATAAAAATGAAAAGAGCACTGGATTTGATGGACAGATCAGGAATTAATATACTGATTTATTTTTATTTAACTTGTTCTTCATTTTACTGAAGAAGAATAAAATGATTCCAGAAAAGAAGGTTTTGTCTTTATCCTTTTCTTTAATAAAACTTCCCAAAGAATATTTTTCAAGACAGTAATAGGTACTACTTTACTTTTAAGGGTATAA
>NC_045030.1:100903961-100916884 GCF_008632895.1 Mastomys coucha | reverse complement strand
ATGTTGTGGACTTGCACTGCCTACCTAAAGAAAAGTAGGGACAGAGGGTCTAAGTAATGAAGCTCGGTGGTCCTAAGTGAGTTAGAGCAAATGCCAAGTAAGTCTGGATTACTGTCCCTAACCCTTCAAAAAGAACCTTCCTCCACTTCCTGGATCAGATGGCCTTCTCCCAGGGTCTCTGGCCTGTAGAAATGACAGTGTAATCTTAACAGGAATTTGGGACGCTTGTATTCTTCTTCCCTTTGGGGTCAGTTAAAATTGGCTTCTTTATTAGGCTCCAGATAGGTAAGTGATGAACTACACGGTGTGAATCCAAGGGAGCTCTATCCCTTTGAAGATAAGTATGGGCTTTTGTTTGTTTGAGAAAGGGTCTCTCTGTATAACAGTCCTGGCTGTCTTGGAACTCACCCTGATGATCAGGCTGGCCTTGAACTCACAGAGATCTGTCTGTCTGCCTCCACCTCCCAAGTGCTGGGATTAAAGGTATGTGCCACCACTGCTTGGCTCTTTCTTTTTCTCCCCAGATAGGAAACAAGCATGATAAAAGCTTGTGGAAAACTTAGCCACTAGGGTAAAGGTTAACAGCTAATTATACCTGCTGTGAGAGGGAAAATCAGTCCTTTGAATCTTGAATGCTTTCCAAAATTGTTTTGCAAAAATACCAACAGTTATGGGAAAGATGCGAGGAAAGGGGATGCCTGTTCAGTCTTCATCTTTTCTCTAAAATTATTTTGGGTAATTGTTTTTTTACTTTTCTATTGTGATAAAACACCACGTTCAATGCAGCTTATAAAGCATTTAGGTGGGGAGATGGTTTCAGAGGGTTAGAGTCCATGATGACATAGTGAAGACATGAGGGCAGGCAGCTGGAGCAGCAAGTGTGAGTGCACATCTCAACAGGAGGTAGACAGTGGACACTAGGAATGACAGGAGGCTGTAAAAGCCTGGCACTGTGACACACCTCCTTCAACAAGACCACACCTCCTAATACTTCTCAAACAGTTCCACCAGGTATTCAAGCATATGGACTTGGGGGGGGCATACTCATTTAAACCACAATGTTACTGAAGTTCAAAAAGCACAAAAAATACTTATCAAAAGAGACTACTGTTCTTGAATAGACACATGAACACATCTATTATATATACATACATGTTAATTAGTTATTTCTCCTTTTACTTTTTAAGTTTGGAAATAGACTTAATTTTCCCCTTCCCATACTCCAGTTTTTGAAATTGAGCTGCTAAGTCTAGTGGACACTTGAAGATATAGAAGAAGTGAAAGTTCTCCTAGAGACTAGTGTCACATGTATTATTTGTCATTTTTCTATTATTTGTCACCCCCTTTGCAACATTTATTCATTAAGTATATCAATAATCATATTATTTTATAACAAAACATCATTAACAATATTGTAAATAATATTGATAAGTTATAAAATTTTGATATTGTTTAGAATATATTACAAATTTACTATATTGTATATTATGTTTTAGATTATAATATAGTGCTATATCATTTATCTTGTGGCTCACATTGGCATAGGTTTTACCATGGAGGGACTTTCATTTTGGTGTGTTCATACTCTTCTGTATCTGTTTGTGTACAGTGAAAATGAAATACACTCCTATTCATGCTTGGAAACCACTCTACTACTGAGGTATATCCTCCAGCCCTCATCTTACTTTTTGTTTTGAGATAGGTCTCATTAAATTGCCCAAGCTAATCTCGAATTTACTCTGTAGCTCTGAATGGCTTTGAACTTTTATTTCCCTGACTCAGACTCAAGTACTTATGATTATTAAGGCTGAGTCACTATTCCTTTCTGCTTTTTAAAAAAATGAAGCAGATTTGAAGTTTATTCATAAAATATTGATCTATTTATTCATTTAATTGTTCATAGTTTTAGAAAATGTTGAGCGAGACAAGGATAGGAATTCTTGTAGACAAGGAAAAGGATACTGGGGAATTGGTGGATAATGTGCATGTGCCAATATGAAGGTCAAGATTTAAACTTCTATACATTTGTTCTTTTACTCTTCCGGGGACCTGTGATGTTAAATTAAGTACAGATAGCCTTGCTTCCATGTTGTGACCTTGGTGCTTTTCTGGAAAATTCTATATATATTTTTCGAGACAGGGTTTCTCTGTATAGCCTTGGCTATCCTGGAACTCACTCTGTAGACCAGGATGGCCTCAAACTCAGAAATCCACCTGCCTCTGCCTCCTAAGTGCTGGGATTAAAGACGTGCGCCACCACTATCTGGCTGAAAATTCTATTTTTATTATTACTTCCAACAGAAACAGGTGAAAACCCTTCAAAACTAATTATCTGTGGATTTGATTACATTTTGATCACTCCTTATGAAGTTTTAATTCATTCTGTAAACTTACTTTTTTTTTTTTTTGGTTTTTTAAGACAGGGTTTCTCTGTGTAGCCCCGGCTGTCCTGGAACTCACTCTGTAGACCAGGCTGGCCTCGAACTCAGAAATCTGCCTGCCTCTGCCTCCCAAGTGCTGGGACTAAAGGCGTGTGCCACCACCACACGGCTGTAAATTTACTTTTACAAAACTTTCCTCCCATTCTGAGAGGATCCAAGACAAATTAGCCATTTCATATTACTAGCAGTATTCTCTGGCATGGTGAGGAATTTGAACCTCTCATCCTATAACTCAGCATCATATTAGAGGAACTCTAATGTTCCATAAAGTTTTAATGGGTATTGTTTGAAGTAAGGTTTCTAACCCCAGATAAGCTTATGAAATGCTGAATGCTCCCCTTTGGAGAATCACAATGTCCAGACTTGCTCTTCTAACTCCACCTGCCCCATGACCTGCCTGAAGACTGGGTGCCCTGCACCTGCCCCCTGGATCCCAGATGCAATAGTGCAGTTCTCAATCCTCATCAGAGATGCTTGTTTTTGCAGTAGGTGGCAATTAACACAGAGACCCACAACTGGTCAACTATGTAGCGATTAAGTGCTGCATTATGGAATGCTTTGCTCTAAATGGGTAATGTATATCCAGCCCCATCACCTCCTAAGGCTCAGAGATCATTGTGGAAGAGGAGGCAGAAAGATTACAAGAGTCAGAGGGGGTGGATTACTACAAAGAATCGATGTCTTTGTACACAGTAGGGGTGTCACACATATGAACACTTACAACAGTTTTGACAGCGTGCATTAAGACCTGCGCAAGCCAGACAAAATCCCAGCATGAAGTCCCACCTTCAGCTGAGGAGCTATTGGTAACTGACAGATGCCAAGAAGAGTTAGCTTTCCTTAAGGGTATAGTGCCTGGCAGGTCTAACATACACCAATGAACGGTCACATACTCAAAAATATTTAAGAAGTGCTTGGGACTTGATGGGTTAAAACAATGAGGACACATAGTTGAGTAAGTATGGAATGGGGGAGTGGATCTTGAAAGAGATGGGGGAAAGGGTGAATATGATCAAAACACAATGTATGAAATTCTCAAAAAATTAATAAAATATCTTTTAAAGGAAAATGTCAGTGTCTATTAATGTTCAAACTTTAAAACTAAAGCTCAAAGACTCTGAACAGACTTCAGCAAGTACATCTATCTATTCTAGTGCCTCCCACACTCATTTTTACTATTGTCTTCTATGCAATAATTATTAGCGTCTAAGAATATTAGTGGTACTCAGAGCATAAGATAGAATATTTTGGTAGGGCCATTGTAGAAACAAGGAATGATTTTAGAGGGTGACTAATCATATTTAAGATTCAGCAAGGTAGGTCTGATGGAAGAGTTGATTAAAGCAGGTTTTACTAGAAAGAATAGCAATAGTCTATGAATTTTGGTAAGGTCTGTGACTGGATTATGATAGTAGGGAAGAGAAGGGGTTTGTTGGATTAACAAAAGGTAGTAAAATTGATATGACCGGGGTACCATGGGAGTAGGAAGGAAGTTGATTTGCCTGAGACAGGACGTGATGAGTGAAAGGTGTTTATTGAATGTGGTGGTTAGACTAGGTATAGCCCCTGTACATTCATGAGTTTGAATGCTTAGCCCATAGGGAGTGGCACTATTAGGAGGTATGGCCTTGTTAGAGTAGGTGTGGCCATGTTGGAAGAAGTGTGTCACTCTAGAGGCAGGCTTTGAGGCTTCATATATGTGCTCAAGCTCCACCCAGAGTAGAACAATCTCCTTTACAAGATGTAGAACTCCCAGCTCCTTCTCCAACACCATGACTGCCTTCACTCTGCCATGTTTCCCATCATGACAATAATGGACTAAACCACTGAAACTGTAAGCCAGACCCAATTAAATGTTAATCTTTATAAGAATTGCTTTGGTCATCATGTCTCTTCATATCAATAAAACCCTAATTAAGACATTGGATATTGGTATATTGGACACATTTGGCTATTGCTCATGAGGGAAGTTTGGGTTAGAAATAGACCCCAAATTATGTAAAATAAGAGAAGGCCTAACAGTTAAGAGTCAAGCAAAAGAAAAAAGAAAAGCAATCTAAATGGGCCTTTAACTTTCGGTTATCTGGTATATTTTAAAATATGTCTTACTCTTATTTTTATTTATCTATATGTACGCAGATTTGTTCATGGAAGTGAAGTGCCTGAGAAGGCCAGAAGGCATTACATTCCCTGGAGCTGGAGATACAGATGGGTAGAATTGCCCAATATGAGTGCTGGGAACCAAACTTGAGTCCTCTGATTGAGCAGTATGTTTTCTTAACCACTGAGCTATCTCTCCATCCCCTTAAAATGTCTCTTTTTATTTACTCCTTTAAATTTCCCAAAATGCAGGAGCAGGAGATGTGGCTCAATTGGGATTGTGAAATACAGTTATCCTATTTACTGAGCTTGTTCTAGGCCCTGGGTTCCATTCCCAGCACCACATAAATCAGGCATGGTGGCACATTCATGTGATCCCAAGACTAAGGCGATAGAGGCAAGAGGGTCAGAAGTTCAAGGTCATCCTCTGATACAAAGCAAGTTTGAAGCCAGCCTGGGCTACATGAGATACCATCTCAAACAAACAAATAAACAAAAACAAGAAAATAAAGTATCAGAGTACACTTTTCAGAAAAAAACAAAAAACAAAAACCAAAAGTATAGGTAGAATTTAATAAGGGTTAACATAGCCAAAGATCACCAAAAGGAAAATATATGTGAAATGCTTATGCCAACTGACAACTGACTTCAAGCAAGGTGCCTTTTATCTGTTCAAAATCATTCTTGGCAGTCGTGTGGAGGAAGTAAGCCTTTGTATTTGAGGACAGAAGATTATTTTTAAAATTGTGTATGAATAGTTGTAGTAGCACTATTCATAGTAGTTAAAAGGTGGGAAAAACCCAGATGTCCTTCCAGTAGTGACTGGATAGAGAAAATGTAGTTTATCCACAATAGGTTATTATTCAGTCACAAGGAAGGGAGCACTGTTCCATGCTATAATATGGAGGAACCTTGAAAAAATGCTGAAAGAAAGAAGGCAATCATGGAAGAACATATGCTATATTGTTCCATTTATGTGCAATGTTCAGACTGGCAAAGCCTTGGAGGCAGAAGGTGAATCAGTGGTTGCCAGGTGCTGAGGGAGTGGGCAGTGACTGCCAATGTGTATTGGGTTTCTAGTGGTACTTGAAAGAACTCCAAATGTAGCTTTTGGTGGCTCTGCTGAACTTTACACTTCCACTGGCTAAATTTATGTCATGCAAAGTACATATTAATTTAATCTTTTTATTAACATTTTAAAAAATTGGATTTAAAAATTTCAGGTTCAGAAAGTACATGTGACAAGAGGGGTCTAAGCATGTCCCCTCTGAAGAATGTCTGGGTAGGGGATCCTCAGGGACAACTCCTGTGGGAGTGCAGGCAGGGGCAGCATTATGGTCACGAAAGAGCTCTTAATGCCCCTTTCCTGATCACACACACAGCCTCCTTCATCTTCCTTTCTTTCCCCCTTTTCCAGAACTCCGGTTCTAGGCAACGCAGTTTCCTCTTCAAAGCAGGTGCTGCCCTGCTCTAGGGTGCACAATCGTTTTGATCACAAGAACATCAGCTTCTGGGTGTTGGAGCAGCCATACTGGACCTTGTGCTGCTCAAACAGCTTGTACAGGGCATCCATGTAAAGTGTATGGTATTTGTCCACCAACTCTGGGCTTGGGTTTTTAACCTGGGGCAGTGGCAGAGCCTCCCCAACTGTTGAAAGAGATGAAAAAAAAAAAAAAAAAGAAGAAGAGTCAAAGTGCCAGATACTCTGGCCACTTCAATCAGCTCTCAGCTTCTCCCACTCTGCTGCCCTCTTCTTTGGTGGGAGAGGGGTAAGATGCAGTTTAGATGGATGGAGGAAGAGCTTAGATGGACTTGAGGCTGAGAGCAGCACTCACCTACAGTGACGATGGGTTTGTGGTATGGTAGGAGTCCCTTGCGGTCTTGATGGAAGCCTTGTCCATAGAAAACACAACAATAGAAACCGAAGATCTGGCGAAAGCGGCTTTGGAACTTGAACATCCGGCTATCCTCATGGAAAAGTACCTGGTCATATACCTCCGTTTCTCCAAATGTGAAGGTAGGGACCAGATGAGCCCTGTAGGAAAATGCTCATTTCTCAGACTCAGGTTATCGTGGGGACCATGCTGGAAGGACTTTTGTTTAAGGCCAGTCACTTTTCCATTAAGATACAACATTAAAGGCCTAAAACATTTTTTTTTTTTACATTAAACAGGATTCCCTATTTGGTATATCTTGCCTTGAAAATTTCCAGGCCAATGAGGGTGTTATTTTTAGCCTGGATTACAAGGGCAAAATATAGAGATACAGACAGGAAAGAAGAGCCAGGAAGAGACACTCAGAGACCCACATGGCAAACGCTTCCAAGGTTGTCAAGGAGGAAACACCTTAACTTTCTGCTAGAGAAATAATAAGATGTCAGTAATGTATATAAATGCACATATAGGAAATGCCCCTCCCTCAAGGAGAGCAAACATAAGATATTGTCCTTGGGATTCTAGCAGAGAACATTGTTTTCTTTTTTAAAGGCCACAAGAACCTACTGTGAATAGTGCTCTAGGAAAAAGATTAGGCTCCGTAAGTGAGAAAAAGTGAACACAGCATTTTGACATGTGTTACTTGATTGGTTCCTCATAAGAGTGAGGCTATAGTGGGGAAACCCAAACCCAGACCCAGAAGAATGAAAATTCTGAAGGCAGCCACAGAGTAGCAGGGCCTAGACTAGAACTCAGGGCTCCTAGCTCCAACTCAGAGCTCTCCTTCTATACTATACTTCAAAATGACAGACCCCTCAGGTGAGGTCATCTGAAGACAGAATTGCCTCCTTTTTGAGTATGCAATGGGACAATTGCCCTTGTGTTCAGTGAGCTAGACTCCCTCTTACTCCAGACACCAGGTGCTTCCATTTTTCTTCTTTTCTCAAAACAGCACACCTGAAGTATATCAGTCACCCACCATGTAAAGGTACATGCCAGGTGTTTTATATGAATGAATTCATTCATAACCTACTGGATCTGGTGGCTCAGATCTGTAATCAAAGCTACCCATGAAGCTGAGGCAGAGGGATCGTGTTAAAGGTCTACCTGAGCTGTAAAGTCCAGTCACCTCATGCAGAAGGAACAATGATCAGTAGTCCTGTTTGGAAGATGAAAATCCCAAAGCTTAGAATGCTATCCTTTCATGTATGGTAAATCATATAGCCAGGGATGCTGTTGTTGTTATTGTTATTGTTATATTATTATTATTATTATTATTATTATTATTATTATTATTATTATTATTATTATTATTATTATTACCTGGTGGTAGGAAAGAACCTAGAGCCTCATGCATGTTAGGCAGTTGTACCACTCAACTACATGTCAAGCCTCATAGAGCCAGAATTTTAAATCGTGCTCCAGACCAGCTCTTCACACAAACTCATTACTCTGCAGTGTGTCTTGCACTTATTATCAACAGACAAATGTGGATTGTATCTACTAGCCACAGAAACAATGTGGATATAATCGACATGTTAGCCTGAGCCTAATTGCTCTGGACATTCTCTCTGAGTTCATAGTCTGACTTCATAGGAACTGGCACAGCTTGCTTAGAGGAAGCAGATGGCCTAAAGCTTTTTAAAAAGAACTATACCTATCTCTCCCTACTCACTCATAAGTTCCCAGGGGGCAAAACTCAAATGGTACTCATCTTGGTACAATCTACAGGCTTGTATTGTCCAGAGAGGGACACCTACTCCTCCTGTTGGGGGCCACCTACCCATGTCGAAGGGCTGTGCGCACAAACCCTTTGCGCTTCTTGAGGATGAGGGTGGTGGTGTTAGGCACACTCTGTAGGGCTTCTCCCACTCCTCCCACAACAATGCCCACGAGGTTTCCAGTGCCATGGCTCAGCAGGTAGTCGATGGATGCCTGGCTCACAGAACATACTCCTAGAGATAATCAAGGCACAGAGAGGACAAAGTCTTCAGGAGAGGAGCAAATGTTAGAAATAAGAGGCTGGCTTCTGTGTTCCCATGGCTCATAGGAGGAAAAGCTTAAGTTAAGGAGATGGAACAGAAGTGTGGTGAAGAGAAGGTCATGAGAATGTTTCACTTGAAGGCAATGTCTATAGGAAGCACTGACGGAAGCTACAGCAGGGTGGTTTTCAGTGGGATAAATAACACTTTCTGAATTTCATTTTTTCTATCCCTTTCTATTAATAGCAATACCCACTGTTCATTGAGCACACACTCTGTGCCAGGCATCATGTTGACTGCTTTACTTATTTAAGATACTATTCTTAAGAGAATCCTCATGTAACTGCTATATGATTTTAGCACTATTTTTCAGGTGAGGAAGTTGAGTCCACTAGAAGTTAGCTGATTTGCCTGTAACCTTACAGAAGACAACAGAGCCAAGATTTAAGCTGGACAGGTTAACTCCAGGACATATGCTTTGGCTTCCTTCCAAACTATGATTACAGGGCAAAGGAATGGTGCAGTGGGGGAGAAGAGGCTTCAAAGGGTGCGTTACAAAAGGGCTACAGTGAAATGGACCAGAAGCTCCAGTGAGTATGATCAGAAGCACCTTTGGCCATGATGTAGTCCCTAATAAGTGGGATCTTGAAGAACCAGGACAGTGTGGCCAAGTGAGGAGTGATGCCTGGGAAGGTCTTCGAGAAGCCTGTGGCCTCAGTGCAGAAGTTGCAGAAGGCACCGAAGGTCAGGAGACCATGGGGGTGGACCCCCATGATGTAGTTCTGTGAAGGTGACAGGTCCTTAGTCTTCAGGATCTGCAACCATGGAAACAAATGGCATAGAGGGTGGAATGAGCTCACATGCAGCAGCGAGGTGAAGACACGCCAGGGATTTAGGTATTCTCTGAACTAGCTGCCTAACAGGCAAAGCACACAAGGGTTTCAAGAGGTGTGCACTTTGATCTCCACAGCCCTGGGGTGACAAGATAGGATCTGGGGCAAGTGGAACTGATGAGCCACTTGCTTAAATACTGCCACATCTGTGAAGCATTTCTTCTCTATATTTCATCAGAATCACTTCTGTGTCTGGCACCATTCACCTACCTGCTCTCCCCAGCAGATGGGAAGTTTTTGCTCATGAAGAATCACATTGTAGTTACTTCTCTGAAGCCCAAACACATGGCTAGTGGAAGTGCTAGAATCATGTTTGTTAAACTGAAAGATACTTTCCTTTGGCCTATGTCATATGGCAGGTTATACCAAGAGTTTCCAAACCATCCCAGTGAAGTACAGAAGACCATGCTATAATCTAGCCAGAGCTGACACTTCACCAAGATGCTCAGTTTTCTTATGGACACTCCTAGTCATTTGGTATAATGCCTGCATTTTGAACATTGAGAGAGACAGTAGGGAAAGGATACTTACTGTGATGGGGAAATAGTCCTTGATGTGGGTCCAGATATTCCAGTTTCTTACCCAAGCTGAACGCCTGCCACCTGAGACCAAAGTGCCAGTAGAAAATATTAGTATTCCATCTCATGCCTCTTACTCACACAGAGATACTCTAGAAACTTGGAGGGACTATATCCAAGAGGAAAGAAAGAGATCCCAGAATGGTTTCAGCTGTCTAGCATTTGTGCCTCTAAGAACTTTGGAGAGAGGCCTGTGGCATGGTGAGTGGAACTCTCCTGAAAGCAGGGTTCTGGGCTATGGTGGAACATTCTTCTCTCTAGGTGCACAAGTCTTACCTCGATCCGGAGTCTTCCAGTCCAGAAATAACCAGACAAAGTAAACTGTTGGTAGCAGCCACAAGGGTGTGAACAATAGGCCAATGAACAATGGCTGCACTATCCAAACTGAGGAGAGAGTAGACCAAACCAAATTTGTACTGGTAGCAGAATTTGGCCATATCCAGTCTTGTTACTACTACCGCATACAACCCACACGCTGATCCTGGGCGTCAGCACAGTCTTGGTCCCGACTTTTGCCCTTCAGAAATTTCTTCTGTCATCTACCATGTGCAATCCTTACCTCTCCTCCTATGTCTCATCTCATTCCCCTGACTCCCTGTCTAGCCACTATCCCTGTACTTTGGCTCTGTGCCTGGAATAAGTTTCTTGTCTACTGCTCACATTCAGCTCTCATTTTTCCCTTCTTGTCCCCTATCTCCCTTAGTATCCATCTTCCTAGAATTGTCATAGGGATATGGATCTTCATTTCTTCCCTCTCAGATTCTCCATCTTTCTCTTGACCACTCCCATCCAATATCTCTATCCCTGTACTGTTTTCTACTCATTGTCCTTGTCCTCTTACCAATTTAACACCCCCTCCATTGTCTTTCTTTCACTCCATACTACCACTCCATTCTCAGAGCAGAAAACTCTGGCTCAAATGCTGACTATACAGCTGGGCATGCTGGCATACACATGTAATTCTAGCACACAGAAATCTGAGACAAGAGGATGAGTTAGACACCATGCTGAGCATAGACTTGTCTCTTAAAATTCAACCAACCCATCAATAAGACACTAACAAAGGCAACCAAGAAAACAAATGAAGCAAAACCTCCACAGGCTCCATTTCTTTAAATCTACAATGCTACCTGTTCCTCTGTGCTATTACATGTTTCTAAAGAAACTTTCTTAATCACATTTCCTCTATAAGGTAACACAGGTTAAAGAATAGCTGGAATTAACTGGTACATTCATATCTATCCTGACTATGCTCCATGCTCCTGTCTGTTCTCACTGTGCCCTGGGGCTTTATCTCTTCCTTTTCTTTCAGGGTACATAGAACTCAAGACTCCATGGCACAGCTCTCTACTACTATCTAAACTGATCAAAAGACCAAGAAAGAGACCATAAGAATATCGCCCAGATCTAGCCCTGCCTTCTTGGGTTGGCTTCTTACTGTGCACTCTTGATTCAGTACTCACAGATGGCAAGGTAGCCCAAGGGCCACTGCAGAAGGCTCAGACTCTGTATGTAGTCAGGCTTCATAGAACAAGACATGATGTCCAGGACCCTGAGGGAGGTAAAGGTCCTAGAGCCTGTTCCAATGAAAGGTGCTACCAGTCTCTTGATGCTCACTTAACAGCGAATGCCTGAGACTATGAAGAGCTGACACTTGCCCTCTACCCTCTTTTCTATAGCTCCCTCCCCCCACCCACTGCAGAAGCCTGTTCAGTAGCACTGGGGACTGCCCACAGGTCTAGCCCTGCCCACTGCCCTTTGACTCTTTCCTGTGACTATGAGGACATCAGGATGAAGAAAGGAGAACATGACTGTCATCCAGTCTAAGTGGCAGATACCCAGAGAGAGGAAATTCTCTCACAGGCCACTCTGAGACAACAAGGGGTATAAACTGAAGGGGATGACTGGTGAGAAGACTATCAGGGAGTTATAGGGTGAGGGGTACCTGGAATTGCGTCTGTGTTGCCCTCAAGCAGCCTGATGAGAGGCTGCCCTGCCTCAGACTTTCCTGCATGTACACAAAAGTAGAGAGTGGAACACAATTTCATGTTTACACTTTCATTAAGTATTGTTTGAACCCAAGCACTGGAAAAAAAATAACAAAATACAACTGTTAACATTTTGGCATAATTGTTCATCTGCCTGCTTATTTGGGAGGAATATTTTACAGCAACTGTGTGACCTCATGCCATTCCATCACTAAATCCTTCATTACAGAGGTGGAAAACTGCAGATGCTTTCTTCTACCATATCACTACCACTGTTGCTCTTGATAGATGTAAGGATTCTCTGATAATAGCTAATATTCAATACATAGGGGAAGGTCTTCTTAGTTCTAAACAAGATTCATTGGTTATATTTGGATGTTGTGGCATTTAAGTTTGTTTGTTTGTTTATTTGTTTGTATATGAGCACACTGTAGCTGTCTTCAGACACACCAGAAGAGTGTATCAGATCCCATTACAGATGGTTGTGAGCCACCATGTGTTTGCTGGGAATTGAACTCAGGACCTCTGGAAGAGCAGTCAGTGCTCTTAACCCCTGAGCCATCTCTCCAGCCCTTAAGTTTCTCTTTTGGTTGCACTCTTGCTCTCTCACCATAAAATAGAACCCAGATTTTAAAAAATGTATTTAAATACATGTATGGATTAATGACTATTATTTGACAACACCTGGTAACCACCATTAGGTGAAGACAGGACCTTCAACTCAGCCCACATCCTCTCCATGTGCCTGACCTATTCCCATCCCAGTCCTTCCCCCTCTCCATGTAACCATTATCTGAAAGCCTAGATAATGATTCTTCATGATTATACCTCTCCAGATATAACCCCTTAATAACTATGATTTATTAGTAATCACTCAAAATTTAACTTATCTTCTTTTGAACTTTCTATTCTGGAATAACTAGATTCACAAGGGAGTTGCAAAAACAGTACAGAGAGCTCTCTACATCCTTTACCCAGCTTTCCCTCTCTGTTGCTTAGCATGCTAT
>NC_045030.1:100901107-100902337 GCF_008632895.1 Mastomys coucha | reverse complement strand
CATATAATATAATTGTGTTGTAAAATCAATGGAATAACATATGATACACAGAACCTGTGATTATATACATTATGAGGGTATTTGCACCAATTCAAAACAATATATGTGCAAGGTATTATTTATTAATTTTGGACGATGCTCCGTAATAATGAAGTTACTCTCACTCTCTCATCCCTCACAAGTTTGCTTCCTACAAGTTGTGAACAAAGGCTTTTTTAAAGTAAAAGCCTATGGAGGCTGCAGAAATGGTTTGGTGATTAAGAGCACTGGCTGCTCTCCCAGAGGACCTGGGTTTGATTCTCAGCACCCATAATGGGAGCTCACAACCATCTGTAGTTCCACTTCCAGGGGATCCAGTGCTCTCTTCTGGCCTCCATGGGCAACAGGCACACACATGGTGAACAGATATTCGTGCAGACCAAGTCCCTATACACATAACAACAAAATAATTAAAATTTTATTTTTTTCTGATTATGGAAACAATCCATGTAAATCAGTCAATTTTCAGACTACTCAGGAAAGTGAAACAAGAACAAAAGCTACACATAACCTCACCATCACAAATAATCACTACTAACTATAAACACTGGGTGTTCATTATTCTGGTGTATTTTTTCCTATACAAATGTGGTCCTAGATATAAAGTTACTGTTGAGTTTGGATTCATGAGTCCAAACCATCAAAATGTGTATCTGAGATCTCACTTAAGCAAGTGACTTAAGTGCTTAGTGCTTCTATTTCATCATCTGTAAAAGGATTAAATATTGACCCACATCACAGGACTGTCACTTATATAAAATAATTCATGCAGAGTCCTTGGCTCAGTGCTTTGCTCATATATATGCTCATATTAAAGGTTCAATAAATTAAACAATGGCCAAAAAAATTCAACATTGGTTATTTAATGTAATTAATTAATGAAAATAGAGCCATATCTCAGATTCCATTTCATAAACTACTTTGGATGAAAATGGCATATTGTGACAGTCTTTCATGTTATTATAGCAGCATACATAACATTTCATTGTATGGCCATGCTATAATTCATTGATCAATATTTTATCGTATTTGAAGTACCATTTTCTTAATTAATCAATTAATTAATTTTGATACAAGGACTCACTATGTAGCCCTGCTTGTCCTGAAATTTGCTATGTAGACCAGGCTAGCCACTAATTTATGGAGACTTGCCTGCCTCTGCCTCTTGTTCTGACTGAAGGCTTGAACCAC
>NC_045030.1:100892986-100900418 GCF_008632895.1 Mastomys coucha | reverse complement strand
ACACCTCTTACCTGGCAACTCTGAATTCTGGTAGTGCTGCTGTTTAGATTTACCTGAAAATAATGAAATGCAAGCCAGGTCTTGAGGACTGTGAAACCAGGAAAAATAGGATTTTTAAGCAATGGATCATTGAGGTCAGTCTGTACTAAGAATAAACATGAGTAAGATAACTGTGTTTCATATTATTTTCTTTCCCCTTTGAGAAGAAAAAAAAAAAGTGAGTCCAGTTTCACCTGAACTAAAATGGTGAGAGTGTTTTGCAGTTTCCAT
Source organism: Mastomys coucha (assembly GCF_008632895.1). Taxonomy (NCBI): domain Eukaryota; kingdom Metazoa; phylum Chordata; class Mammalia; order Rodentia; family Muridae; genus Mastomys; species Mastomys coucha. The sequence continues at coordinate 100,900,148 of NC_045030.1, read as the reverse complement.
GGCCAGAATATCTGGGACACCCAGAGACTTTTTTGGTTTGTGGATATACTTGGCTGCCCTGAATTGTATTAAAAGAAATGCAATAATAAGGAAAAGAGATTAGGAAACCTGAGGATATGGAGACCTGGTTGTTAGTAAGAACACTAATCCTATGTCTTCACTTGTTTTTATTAACGTGGCCTCATTGAATTGTATTAGTTATAATCTTTTGTTGATGACATACCCTTTGCTTTCCTTATTTTGTGGTTTTATGAATCAAGGGTTTCATGTAGCCCAGGTTGGCCTTAAACTTGTTATGTAGACAAGGCTGGCCTGAACTGATCCTCCTGCCTACACTTTCCAAGTGATGGTATTACAGATGTGTGCAACCACACCTGGCTCTGGATGACATAATACTTATCACTTTATGGGCCTGCCTTCTTCCTTCCTTTTTTCCTTCCTCCTTCCTTCCTTTTTTCCTTCCTTCCTTTTTCCTTCCTTCCTTCCATCTTCATTGGGTCATGTTATTCTTCTACATTACACTGTCTCTACTGTCCACAGATCCTGTCAACACATATTTGTTTGTTGAAAAATTCCTGGGTGGAATTTCTTTCTTGAGCAGTACACATGGTAAGTGTCACTTGCGCCTAATTTTCAGCTTAGCCTCTCGTTAGCTAATATTGCCTTAAGCTGAAGGTTTCTTTCTGGCGCTCTGGCTTTGCAGGTAGAAATCTTATTTGTCTTGTTCTCAGACCCCAGCTCTAAGGATTGATCAGAGCAGCATCGAATGAGCAAGTGAGTTCTGTCAAAATAGCATGTGGGCAGAATCTAGCAAAATTAGGTCACAGGGGAGAGTGGACAAGTGCTAACACTCTCCTGAGCCAGTGCCTAGTCATACGGAGATCTAGATAGCAAAAACCAGGTTGAAGATGTGTAAGGTCAGCAATCAGAGGTTGGCAGCGTGGGAAGCCTGAGGACAAAGCAAAAGCCAAAGCCATTCCAAAAAGTGACGAAGTCAGTAGAGTCTACACTGGTGAGGTAAAGGTCACTAGAGCTCAGAAGGGCAAATTAAACTTGATTGCTCCCTATCTACATGACTGGAAACAATGGAACAGAGATCTTACCATTTCCCAACCTGCTTTGACAGGCTGGCTGTTTAGCTATGTGGTGTTATCACTGGCCAATCTTAACCTGTTTCTCATCTTCCTCTGTCTATCTCTGGCAATCTGCAGAATCCTCTAAGCTTTTTGGATGCATTCATTTTTGGATGGTGTGTGGGACATAGCCAAGCTGCAGGTGGTAAGGCTGACAATTCATTCCTTACAGCATGGCAGCTACAAGAGTGAAAACTACAGATTGCAAAGAATGCACTTGTCATCTCAGAATGTGGCCAGGTAACTGATAGCTGGGAAGCTTACTTCAGTCCTGTCTAAGGTGATTAGATTGTAAGGGATGAAGAGCAATTCAGTCCAATGGGGAACCTTAGTGGCTACAAACCATCTGGTACCTACACACCCTCAAAGGGCTCCTTGAAGACATTGCCTGTGACCATTGAGTGGGTAAGAATGTTGTTCCATCATATCACTGATAGAGTGGCTTACTCTACACTGGCCATTGGTGCTTCTGGAAGAGCTTAGTTTTTCAGCCTTTTCAGTATTGGTTCTAAAAGACTAAAAGTCATAAACAATCATAAAATATACATGTCTAATCTGATGGGAGAAATTAGCTTGTATGGTTGGACTCTTCCAAGGCTCCACCTTTATATTATAAGATACCTTCCATAGTCACTGTAGCTTGGAGGAAATAGATGTATGCCACTGTCAGGTACTAGGAATGATATCATCTTTTTTTTCATTACTTATTCTCTTTACATTCTGATTGCTGTTGCCCTGTCTTCCAGTCCCCGATCACACACTCCCTCCTCTCTCCTCCTCTGAAAGGGTGGAGGCCCCTTCTGAGTATCCCTCCCCACAACCCTGGTACATCAAGTCTCTGCAGGGCTATGCACATCCTCTTCTACTGAGGCCAGACAAGGTAGCCCAAGTATGTTATATCCCACGTACAGGCAACAGCTTTTGGGATAGCCACCTTCCAGTTGTTTGGGATCCACATGAAGGTCAAGCTGCACATCTGCTGCATATGTAGGCTTTTATGGTCCTTAATCTGTTCTAAGATATAGACTTTGTATATGGATTAGTCAACTAAAGGAAATGAGAAAAACATTATCGTGACCCAACACTAGGATTTGTTTATATGCAGGAGGCAGGAAAGTGTAGAATTCTAGTTCTACTAGCTAAGCAAACACAAATGTCTTTAGGAACCAAAGGTACTAAAAATGAAGGAACAAGCTGGGTGTCATAATAAGGAATGGAAAGAATGTGGTGACCCAGAGATATGCCTCTAAAGGCCTTCCAACTTTTTATTGTAAGCAACTTCAACTATACAAGAACATTAAAAGAATAACAAAAGAAATGAATGCCTGTATGTCATCAGCTACTTAAATTCAGTACTTGCTAATCTTATGCATATTTATATTTTCTTTTTCTATGTACACACAGATGTTTGCACATATGTATATATGTATGCATGTCTTAATTTTAAGAAACACTTCTAATTTAAAAAATAATGGTCATGCTTTTTAAACAAAACAAAGCTACAGATTTGCCCCAAGACTGATTGTAGCAATGAGGGATGACTGGTATGGAAGCACAGGCATGCCTGAATAAATACTGATAGTCCAGCCAACACCAATGAGCTCTGCCACAGAATATAGTGGACTAGCAGAAACTGACATGGCTTTCAAGTTACTTCCTATCCACCTTGTTTCTGGAAACAGTATATAATCCCTTACAAATCTGCTCACATTTTTCTCTTTTTTAAAATTTTATTTGTGCTTTCATGAAATTCATCATACATATAAAGAGTTGAAAGAAAAGTGAACATCTGTAAAAAGCTCTTGGTTGGACCCCCAGTACTGTAAACCAAGGGAGATGAGAGTGATGGTAACTTCCAATGCCTTTCTTATGATCTTACCTCATCCTAGTCCCCTGTGCACTTGTACCATTGGGCAACTAACTACATGAATGCTTGTCTATTATACTGTATTTGTAATTTTATCCCATATACATGTTAAGTCTTCTAAACAAAGACATTATTTAAGTTTGTTTTCATTTGATATAGACTCTTCTCAACTTATGATTGTTTTATACCCAGATAAACTCACCCTAACTAAAAGAGGAATCTAATACCCCTAACCTGCCAATCACGCTGGCCTAGCAAGATGACATACTGTCGAATATTTGTTCTTTCCCTCTTGATTGTGTGGCTCATTGAGAGCAGTAACTCACTGCCACTGCTAAGTATCATAAAAGAGAATCTCTGACCTGAGAAATGATTCTAAATCCAAACTATAGTTTTTAGTTGATATATGCCCTTTTTGCTCTGTCAAAGTTGAAAGACTGAAAGTCAAATTGCCCTTGAATTCAGTGTGTTAGTCAGTTCTGCCACTGTGCAAAAATAGCTGAGATAAGCAGATTAGAGAGGTGAAAGCTTTATTTTTGCTCTCGGTTTTAGATGACTCGGTCAATGCTCGTTTGGGGGGTCCCCTGTAGCACAGCACATCATGGTGGGAGAGTGTGGCAGAGGAGGCAGCTGAGAAGCAAAAGAGACAGACAGGAAGAGGCCAGATTCTTGCTATTCCTTTCAAAAACAAACTGCAAATGACCCAACTGTATTCTAATAGGCTCTACCCCCTAAAGGTTCACCAAACTGAGCATCCAACTTTTAACACCACATGGGCCTTTTGGGAGTCTTTCTGAGTTGAAACTACTACACAGGGATTGTCTGTACACACACATTGGCCCAATCAAAGGACTGTTGATAGTGGCTGGCAAACAGTAGGTGCTCCATACTTGAGTTCTTTTTCCTATTTTGTAGATCGCTTTTGCTTTCCTTAAAAAAATCTTAAGTTCTTAACTTTAATGTTGTTAATTTATCAACCCTTACCTTTCCCTTTTGAAATTTTTTTTGCATCGTATTAACATCATTTCTACCTCTTCAGCACCTCCTCCAACCAGCTCTTCCTGTGTCCACAGCTACTTCTCAAATTCATGACCTCTTCTTCTTCAATTATTATTGGCACACCCCCACGCTCCTACTAAGTCCAATTAGTGTTGCTGACATGTACGTGTGTTTGGAGCTGACCCCTTGCAACAACATTTACCTTTGAAGTTTGCATTTTTTATGTATAATTTCATAAACACACTTCCTCTCATTCTCTGAAATTATGAAGACTTTTAAATATTATTTCTTTCAAAGGTTTGAAATTTTGGTTCTCTTCTTAAAAATGATTACTTTAGGGGGAAAAGGGGAGCTGCAGTTTAACAGGTTAATCTCTACAGACATTGACAGGGAGGCTTCTCAGTCTGCAAATGGACTGGAACTAAGCTTCCTGCTTCCTCTGGAATTATCTTCCTCTTGATTTAAAGTCAGAACTGAACTTCCATCTGGACCCTGTGTTGCCCGAGCCCTGGACCTTCCGCTGTCTAACCGTATTTTTTCTTGGGGGGCGGGGCGCTTGGAGGGAAGGTGGCGCAGAATCAACTGCACAGACTCCCAGAGGAAGTGAGAAACGCTGCGGATAGCTCATCTGAACACTGTTGTAAGCTCCTTTAATATCCTCCCCTCGTGCCCCATTGGTCCCAAGAAAGTATCTTTTCTAAACTGCAGTTTCTGATTGGCTAGCATTGTCAGCGTTAGCAATCCTTGGTTTCTCAGGTGGTCCTCCATTAGGTCCTCTTGCAGGAGATGCCTTGCGGCTGCTTGGCCCAGTGTTTATATAGAGGCTGTTGCGCTGTTCCTTCTACACCCCTACCTCCTCACTCTTGATGCCTCCGTTTCTTTAGCTAAGAACTGTTGGAAAGGAGTATGAATCCAATGACTTCAGTACAAGATACTTTCTATCCTATTCATCGGTCCAACAAGTATTCAAGGATTTACTGAATGCTGCTGTGCTGTGCTTTGTTAGTACACTAAATGCTATGGTTGTAGAATGGACTTAGACAAAACTCTATGTCCTTATGATGCTTACATCCTAGGGAGGAAAGACACCAACTAATAAATACACAGAATATAGCCCTCAAGAGACTGGAGGCCCCAGGGAGTGGGGAGGTATGGTGGAGTGGGGACATCCTCTTGGAGACGAGGGTGGAGGGGAGGGATGGGATGGCATGTGGAACAGTCGGAGGGTATACCGGGAGGGGGATTAAGTCTGGACTGTAAAAAAAAAAAGATTAAAGAATAAAAAAATATGGCATATAATGTAGTAATGCCAAGTGGTATTGTGGACTGTGAGGCAAGATCAATCGGACTTAGCCGGAAGGAGAGTGAGCTGCAATTTTAGATAGGTTGGTCAGGGAAGTGGTATCTTGAAGAAGTGGTATCACTGACAGAGATGGCAGCAGCTACAAGTCCCTGAGTTAAGAGCAGCAAGTGGGCGAGTGTGGTCAGGGTGTAGGGAGCAACAAATAAACTAAGAAGTCAATCCACTTCACCACAGCCAGTTTGTGAAGACGTAAGTTATCTTGAGTCACCAGTGAATGCAGGTTAAGCAGAAGCAAAGCCCAGGGTTGGGTTTCTCTTCTGGTCTCTGGTTCTCCTCCCTTTACTACTATTTAATAGTTTGAGGAGTTCTTTTATGCTGCCTGTTTCCAGGGACCAATGTTAATAAGATAAAAGCTGCCTTTCCCAGCCTCTGAAACCTTCCCTATGTTGTTTCTGTACCTGGAATACATCTTCTTTCACATAACCAGCTCTGATTAGAAGCCAGCCATTGGGCTAGAGAAATGGCTTAGTGGATAGGCTGTTTGCTGTGCAAGCCTTAGGCTCTGAGTTCAGCTCCCCAGAATCCATGTAAAAGCCTGGGAGTGGCTGTGTGCATGTCACCGATCCTAGTGCTGGAAAGTGGGGCTTGCTGGTCAAGCACTCTAGCTAGTTGATGAGCTTCAGGCTCAGCAAAATATGCTTTTTTAAAAAAATATGGTGGAGCCAGGCATAGTGGTGCAGGCCTTTAGTTCTAGCACTTGGGAGGCACAAGCAGGATGAACTCTGAGTTCGAGGTCAGCCTGGTCTACAGAAGGAGTTCCAGGACAACCAGGGCTACACAGAGAAACCCTGTCTTGAAAAATAAACAAAAAATACCTCCAATAATAAATAAATAGATAAATAAATAAGGTAGAGAGTGACAATTTTCAGAAGATTGCGCCAGGGACTGTGCCAAGAAGGACTTGGAAACTGATTACTGGGGAGTAAGAAATTTATTAGAAAATTGTTAACACTATGAACAGAGACAAAAGTGTGGTGGGGATTCTGAGGAGAGTCCAAGCCCCAGCACTAGAGACAGACAGTGTGGTGGGGTCTCTGAAGAGAAGAGCCAGAACCCATGGAGCAGAAATGGGGTCTTTTTCTAATACCTTTTGAATATGGGGGAGGTTTCACAGCAGAAGCCTGCAGCCAGACCCTGATTCCCAGGTGGGAGGCAGGGTAAAGTGTGGAGCAGGATGTGGTACTAATACCCATTTTAGTGTACGCTCACTTCTCAGATGACAGATTCTGGCACCTGGAAATCAGTATCCTAAGGAATCACAGACATGCTCTCAATGCAGGGCATAAATGGGAGCAAGTGGTCAACATCTGTGAAAGAAAGAGAGCTGCTTGGCCTTGGCAGCAGCTGGATTATCCCATTCCACTCTTACAGAGAGCAATACAGGAAGGTACTTCCTGATATTGACCGCTGGCTTCCATATATGCCTATATACTTGTGTTACACATGGAGAAACACACACACACACGAATTGAAAAATGAAAATGAAAAAAAAAAGCCTTTTGTCTCGAATTCTTCTAGTTGCAGTGATATGAACACATTTGAATGAGCATATTTGTACTAGAACAATTTGTGTGAGTTAGAATGTAGGTGGGGTGCATGCAACAGCTTTTTGAAATAAGATGGGGATGTATTTTTTCTCTGTATTATGAGTGGTAGCTCTGCTCTGGGGCCAGGCCATCTCACTTTCTGGTCCCAACTTATCTGAATGGTCTAAGCTGGCTGTTAACACATCTCTGTGGACCACTGTAGTAGTTCCTCTGCTTTAGTACTGGTCTTCTTCTTCTTCTTTTTTTTTTTTTT
>NC_045030.1:100888258-100890093 GCF_008632895.1 Mastomys coucha | reverse complement strand
GAGTGTGGCTTTCTCTGTGAGTTGTGGGACTGGCTGCAGAGCTTGTGCCCAAGGTCTGCTCAGAACTCTAACCCAGACAGACTGGAAGGAACCCGAGTCACTGGTCTGGCAGAGTTCCTGTGTGCCTGGTCCTGATGGTCCCAGTTACTCCCAGTGTTGGGACAGATGTTGGTTCCTGCTCACCTTGATCCTGGGTGTGTCAAAGCGCCTGGGAGTGGAGCTTTCTCTAGGTGTTGTGGGACTGGCTGAAGCAGTGCTGGTCTTCTTAAATTTCATTTCCTACAAGCAGCTAGAGGAAAGGCTTGTAAACTCTGAGTCAGTTTTTGCCATTTTTCTGCTTAAAACCTCGCCAGCGATGAGGATGATCTCTAGATGCTGATGTGAAGAACTTCACAGGACATTTTTTTTTCTGGCAGTTTTTGAGACATGGTCTCACTGTGTAGCTCAGACTGCATTTGAACTTGTGATTCTCCTCTCTCAGCTTCTGGAGTGCTGCTGGGATTATAGGTGTGCACTGTTATTCTCAGTACTCTAGGTCATGTTTAAGTAAAAAAAAAAGTATGTTACATTTTGTGCAAAAAGACTTAAATCAGAATATGTACATATTCACATACACATATGTCATGCATATGTATTGGAATTCGTATATACACAGACAAATTTGTACATAAACAAATGCCTATGACTATATCCACACATTCATACATATGTGTAAATTCTTTTAATTGCTAAAAGAAACTTAGAAGGAAGAAGGCGGAGCTGGAGAGATGGCTCAGCTGTTAAGAGCACTGACTGCTCTTCTGAAAGTCCTGAATTCAAATCCTAGCAACTACATGGTGGCTCACAACCATCTATAATGGGATCTGATGCCCTCTTCTGGTGTGTCTGAAGATAGCTACAGTGTACTCACATATAATAAATAAATAAATAAATAAATAAATAAATATTTTTTTAAAAAAAGAAGGAAGAAGGCACCAAATTAACAAGGGAAGTTAGCTGTGGGGAGTGAGTGGAAGGGAACTAGCTAGAAGGGCTATTGTTGGAGGTGAGACATTTCTGGATATACTACATTATATCAGCTAAGAAATGCAGAGAGAATAACAGAAATAGAAAAAAATATTATTGTACAATCTCTGAGGAAGCAAGAGTGTCAGGCCATCATCTGTGACTACTAAAACCATGAGGCGAAAGGTTCCTGTGGAATGTCACAATGAAAAGATTCAGCATGGCATGTTGGCTCACGCCTCTAATCTCAGCACTTGGGAGGCTGAGGAGGAAACCCTGGGGGTTTGAGATCATTCTCAGCCTTATGGCTGGGATACATGAGATCTTGTCTTCAAAAGAAAAAAGAAAGAAAGAAGAAAGAAAAAAGAAAGGAAGGAAGGAAGGAAGGAAGAGAAAAGGAAAGCAAGACAGAATTACACTATCATCATCTGCATTACCAAATTTTTGGATAGCTAAAAGTGAGATAGCTCTGTGACTCTAAAATTGAACCTAAGTCTCAGGCTTAGAACAAGCCTCAGGCTGACTTCTATTTTACAGGAACTAGGGAAAATAAATGAACAAGTTAAAATACATCAGGAGGCAAACAGACAAATCAGGAATATAGGACTTGCTTTTATAGGGAAATGATGTATTGTTCTCAAGAAACCACCGACATGAGCAAAGTAGAGTGAAAAGAAAAGGGGGCACACTGGACAAGTCGTTTATAGGACCTCATAAAGCAACTCGGAAAAATACAAGCCAATCAGAATAATTAAACTAAGGACAGAGAGAGGTGCTTGATTTCATTAGGTGTGATAACCTTTATATAAGGAAATAAATAGGCTTTAAAT
>NC_045030.1:100883875-100888248 GCF_008632895.1 Mastomys coucha | reverse complement strand
GGCTTTAAATTTTATTGACCATATTTTTAGATGTGCTATACAGAAGGATAGACTAGCTAGGGCAAGTGATAACAGTAAAATTGGCTGACTGTTGAAACCAGGTGACAAGATTAAAGAAATTTACTGTCTTATTTTCCCTACTTTGTTTTAAAAAAGCTTTCTATTCTCCCTATATGCTAAAGAGTTTAAACCTTCCATTCATTATCTATATATGAAAACATACCCAAAGTCATCCCTGCATCTAGGAGGTCCTACTTGATCAAGCCTCCATTGACCTCTGGCCTTCTGTTCCATTTTCCCCCTATTTAGTATGTTCCAGTTAACATCTTTCTGTTTCCTGACAGTTTCATGTCTAGACTCTCCTTCTGGATGTTTGGATCCCTGCCCTGGAACTGTTCTTCCTTTGGAGTAAGCATAACTGTGTCTTCTCCTTCACATCTCTGTTCAAACAATGCATTGCTGGAAAACTCTCTTAAGGCTATAGCTGAACTAAGGTTCCCTGCTATCAATTAATTGCTAACTATATTTCCTTCACCACAGTAACTGAGGCTGATAGTGTTGTTTTCTTGTTGGCCTGTCTAGTTAGAACAATAATTCTGGGAGGGCTGGCCATATTTTACTTCAGCTGCCATCCTAGCATCCTAACCAGTGCCTGCCATATAGTAAGAATGCTATAATTGTCTATTAGAGGAGTGCATGACAGCTTGAAGACACGGAACACCACACCAGGATGACACATCTGCTAATGTGCTAATCCTCTAGGAACACAGTGTGCTGGCTTGACCTCTATATGTCATATGGTATGGGTGATCTTGGGGATGAAGATAAGGCATCTACTAGACGCTGCTTGTCTTCAGGGAGGATTTGTTTGTACAGATGATTTGAGGCTCTTGCCTGGCTGACCTCCAGGCAACCGGGTTTGTAAAGAGGGTGGAGCTCTCCTCCAGCTATCAGCCTAACTGCTGAGTCCTGACTCACCCAATTCCTGTCCTGTTCCATCCCTGTGATCTATTTTCTTCTAGTTACTATGGTAAACAAGAAAGGTGGTTGTGGAAAAAAAACTCTTCCAGGCTAGGCAGGGGTGAGGGGTGTAGCACAGCACAGGTGCTAAATTTTTGTTGTTCTTCCTTAGACAGTATGTTTTAAGATTGTGGTGTGGAGATTGATGCTCTGGATAGTTCTATGACAGTCTTGGGTCTGGGGACTGATAGTACGTTTGAAAGTCTCTTCTAACAAGGAATTTTGCTCCCCCTCAATCTATTTTCCCCATATACTCTCTCTATTGTTCAGATTGATACTTTGATGTCGTGAAGTTACAGGACAAAACTGAAAATGGGCCTTTGGCATCCTAGGGATACCTGATGAGAGATACCTAGACAGAGACTCCGTTCAACTATTTTGAGCTTTACACATTGTAAAGGACCTTAGCCAATAATTGTGCTTGACACTTGGGTAATAGTGTTGTGTCATCGAAATTTGGAACAGAGATGTCACAATTTCCTGATAGCATTGTCAAGGGCCTTCTTTATTACCCCCAGAACCTTGCAAGTGCATTTCAGATATTTTAAATGTTACACTTTTATTTTTCAGAAGCAAACATGAAAAGTGACAACTTACTTTTGCAAAAGACATTAAAGAATGTCAGAGTAATAAAGTATATATCCCCAAAAGACAGAAGTCTAGACATGTGATAGTGGAGTGGACACCTGTATTCTCAGCACTCAGGAGACAGAGAAAGGTGGATCTCTTGAGTTAGAGGCTAGTCTGGTTTACAGAGCTACGGAGTGAGTTCTAGGACAGTCAGGCCTAAGTAGAGAAACAGTGCCTCAAAAAACCAAAACCAACCAACCAACCAAACCCAGAAGTCTAAGAATGTATTACATAGGTATTAGAGAAAATCTTATTAAGCAGCTGGAGAGATGGTTCAGTCAGTTAAGTGCTTGCCACAAGCATGAGAAACCAAGTTTTATCCCCAGCACCCAAATAAAATGCCAGGCAGCCAGCATCTGTAATTTTAGTGTTCTAAAGGTGAGATGGGGTAACCTCTGGAGCTTGCTGGCCAGCAACCCTAGCTGAGTGGCTAATGGCTCTGGGCCTTAGTTTATATTTCTCAGCACTGGCTAGCATTAGTTAACAAAAGGTTCAGGTCTGTCTCATTGATACTCCCTTGCAAATAACAGCTTTCCTCTTTGGCTGATTTCTATGAACACTGACAGAACGTCAGGAATCCCTGCTAGGGCCTGTGGATACTCTTCCTCAGCTTTGATGTTCCACCCAACAATTTTGCCTATAGCTGTCACACTAGATAAAATAATTTCTTTAGATAGCTCACTCTGCTTATTTTTATGTGCTCATAAGATAAACAATGTTGTTTTTGGCTCATTATCTACTTGCTGAGTCCAAGATCAAAGTTCAGGTTTTCATAACTTTTGTTAATATTTTACATTGATTTGACAATTCCCATGTACTGGAAAACTGAAAAGTTGTTCAATTTGAAGGAAACTGACCAAAATAACTGAAGACTATTGTAAAGGGGATCAGATTTCATGACCTCTCCCATTGTAGACTTTCAATGGATTTCCATTCAGTAACTTAGAATAGGGTCTGGAAAGACGGGTCAGTTGTTCACAGCATATATTGTTTTTGCAGTAGACTTGAGATTTGTTTCCAGTACCTCATTCAGCTGACAACTGCCTCTAACTCCAGTTCCAGGGGATCTGATATCTCTGGCCTCATCAGGCACTGCCCCTCAATACACACATACACATAACCACATACACTTACACATAATTAAAACAAGGAATAAATCTTTTTTTTTTTTTTTTTTGGTTTTTCGAGACAGGGTTTTTCTGTGTAGCCCCGGCTGTCCTGGAACTCACTCTGTAGACCAGGCTGGCCTCGAACTCAGAAATCTGCCTGCCTCTGCCTCCCAAGTGCTGGGATCAAAGGTGTGCACCACCACCACTTGGCTAAGGAATAAATCTTTAAGGAATAACTGAGAACACCCCAAACACTTGCCCAGACCTTTGTCAGTTGATACCTACTTTCTCTAGCTCTAAACCAGTCTCCTTCCTCTAGTTCCTCTGGAACTCATCTTGGAAACAGTTGATGTAAACAGCCATATATAAACAGGGTGTTGAGCATTACTGTGAGGATTTTATGTGTTATAAAAAAGGGATTGCCTATAAACCCCACAGGGAAACCAACAGTATCAACTAATCTGGACCCAGAGACTGAGACACCAACCAAAGAGCAAACATGTGCTGGTCCAAGGTCTCTGACACATATGTAGCAGAAGACTGCCTTGTTGGGCTTTAGTGGGAGAGGATGTGCCTAATTCTGTAGAAACTTGATGCCCCAGGGTAGATACTCGGGGGACAGGATACCCAGGGGACACCCTCTCAGAGGCAAAGGGGAGGGAGAAATGGGGGGAAGAACTCTGTAACGGGAGACTGGGAGGGAGTAACCTTCAGGGTGTAAATAAAAAAATAATTATTAAAAAAAGGGATTGCCTACCAACATAGTTCTGTTGCCTTCTTATTTTGTATTTTACACAAACACACACACACACACACACACACACACACACACACACAAGTGCTTTGGCCACAATTTTAAAAAAGTGTAAATAACTGTGTTGATATAGATTTTTTTTTTGTTTCTCTCTCCTCTTCTCTCCCTCTCTCCTCCCCTCTCTCTGTGTGTAACTGCATGTTTTTGTACACATATATGGAGACCAGGTCTTGTACAGGCCTGGTGTTAGTAAACATAGCTGTTGTGATTTCATGAGTATAATGGTCATGCTGTGTTCAGAAAACAGTGTTTCCCAGTATACCTTTTTCTTTTCTTTTCTCTCTATACCTCATCCCTGTCCCTGCATAAACCTTTCTAGATATCTTTTTAGATGTTATAGAAGTATGTCCCAATTCTAGCAATCATAATAATTTAATTATTCTTGTTTCTTTTATTTATGTTTATTTTTATATGTATGAGTGTTTTGTATGCATGCATGTACAGACACCATATGCATGCAGACCCTGGGGAAGCCAGAAGAGGGCATCAGAAATTCTGGAATTGAAGTTGCAGACAATTGCGAGCTGCCATGTAGGTTCTCAGAATTGAACCTAGGTGTTTCTCCATCCACATTTAATTTTTTATTATTTTAAATAATTATGATATAATTATTTTATCATTATTTTATCATATAAGAAAATATAAAGTGCTGGAGAGATGTCTCAGTGTTTAAAAACATTTATTGCTCTTTCAAAAGATCCAAGTTCAGTTCCCAGCATGCATGTTGGGTAGTTCACAATCGCCTGTAACTCCAGCTCCACGTGTCCAGGTGATCCAAAGACCTCTTCATGGCATCATGG
>NC_045030.1:100866616-100883506 GCF_008632895.1 Mastomys coucha | reverse complement strand
GAGACAGGTGGAGGAACGTCTATGTTAGAAGAAATCCAGGAGCTAAGGAATGTTGACAGCCATTAGAAACAGGAAGGGTAGGGGAATTAATACATCCTTCTTTAGGGAACCCAGAAAGACTAAAGTAATATGTTTAATTTTATCCGAGTAACATCCGTTTTCAGGGTTTTGGCCCCCAGAACTCGTAGATTAGTTGTTTTAATAGTCATCAAAGGTAGGCATGGTGGCTTATGCCTGTGATCCCAACAGGTGGATCTCTTTGATTTCGGAGACAGCCTGATCTACATAACAGGTCCAGGCCAGCCAGCAGCTACAAAGTGAGACTCTGTCTCAAAAAATGAAGTCACCCAGTTGGTATCAATTAATAGTAGCTTCAATAAGAAACTCATGCAATTCATACGATAGAAAAAAATTCATAAGTGGACTTCAAAAAATGATCTTTTGTGAACAGACCTGTTAAAAGTATTGAAGAGAAATTGGATGTCGTGGTATATACCTGTTATTCCAGCATGGAGATGGGGCGGGGGTCTGAGACAAGGCAGACTGCAAACTCAAAGTCAACTCGGGCTCCCTAGCTAGTGAGCTCCAGGCCACTTGGGGCTGCATAGGAAGATTCATTGTCTAAAAAGCTGAAAATGGGCAGGGCACCCCTCAGAGGCAAAGGGGAAGGAGTGTGGGGTGAAGAACTCTGGAAGGGGGGCCCAACACACACAGAGGGGGAGGGGATAAGCCAGTGTCTTTGAGGGAATGAGTGGGTCAACAACAGAAGTACAGCCAGGCCATGAAATAGTGACTGCTCTGTTAAAGGAAGACTACAATGCTACACAGTAACTTGGAACTTGAGGGCATTGTGCTCAGTACAAAGAGCAGACCTCAGACGACTATATGATTTTACTTGTATACAAGCCGTGAAATGACCAAGCTTTAGAGATGGAGAAGACAGTAGTGACTGCCAGAGGATTATTAATAGTAAAGGTGGTATTTTCAAGGATAATATGGAGGCATTTCTCTGATGATGAAATAGTACTATATTATGATGGACATTAAAACTACTCCAATCTGTACAGACAGCCACCTTATGCACATACAGGTTCACAGATACAAGAGATGCACATGAATATAGTAAACATGGAATGAGGCCTATAGATAGTGCGTATTGAACCATGGCAATTTCCTGTTTTGATGTGGTTCTACAGTTCCATAAGATATAGTCACAGGAGGAATCCAGTCAGATGCACAAGGGATTCTATTCCTGTGACCTCTGGTGAATTGACAAGTCACTTTAAAAATAAAAAAAGCATTACACTTTCACTGTGGTTATTTTTCTTATAAGATTCTTTTCTTGCCACTAACTGGGACTGAACCCAGAACATCATTAAACTAGTCAAGCACTCTTCTACTGAGCTCCATCCCCTAGTAATACCTTTTCTTAACCAGCCCCCTTCCTTTGAAACAGAATTCATATAACACAAGATTCACCATTTTATGGGAGGCTAAGTCACAAAGATCAATGGGTTCAGAACTACATAATGAAGTCCTTCTCAATAAGGCCAAATATTTTTAATGGAGAATAAAAGAAGCTACATATGGGCTTTAAGACTTTAAAACTTCACCATTTTAAACTGTGATTTCAGTATAGTTTGCTCAACATGCTTTCTTATAGCACCCAAGGACCACCAGCCCAGAGATGGTAACACTCACAGTTAGCTGGGTCCTCCCACTTCAACCATCAATCAAGAAAGTGCAGCACAGCTGGGCGGTGGTGGCGTACGCCTATGATCCCAGCATTTGGGAGGCAAAGGCAGGCAGATTTCTGAGTTCGAGGCCAGCCTGCTCTACAGAGTGAGTTCCAGGACAGCCAGAGCTACACAGAGAAAACCTGTCTCGGAAAAACCAATAAAAACAAAAAAAGAAAGTGCAGCACAGACTTGCCCATAGGCCAGTTTGGTGGGGGCATTTTCTCAATTAAGGTTACCTCCTCAAAAATGACTTTAGCTTGTGTCAAGTTGAAGTAAAACCACACAGCATATATGGTAATTCTATGTTTAACTTTTTGAAGACTGTCAGTACTTTTCCAAAGTGGTTTCACCATTTTCTATTTCTATAAGCAATACTCAAGAATTCCGATATCCATATATCTCTAAAATTAGTTAATATGTCATTTTTATCATTCTAGATATGAAATGCTTTCATGGTGATATTCGTTTGCATTTTTCAATGATTAATGATGTTGAAGACTTTCTCATTTGTGTATCTTTTTGTGAGAAATATCCATTTACATCTTTGTCTATATTTTTTATTGCTTTTGCTTTGAATCAGGGCCCCCTCATTAAGTCACATGTTTGCCTTAAACTCATGATCTTCCTTCCTCACAGTGTTCATATTACAAAGCATATCACCAATTTACAGTTGTCTTTTAATTACTGCATTTTAATGTGTGTGTGTGTGAGTGTGTGTGCGTGTGTTGGAGAAAAATTTGATGTGGAATTAGTAAGACATGGGTTTGAATGCTCATTGTATACAAAATTATATGGCTTTGGACAAGTTACTTAACTTCTAAGGACTCTAGCTACTGCTAAATAGGGGTGACAGTGAGTACAGTATCATTGGGCTGGTTTTAATACCAGGCCAAAGGTTGTGAATAAAATGTCATGTTGAGAGGCACATAGTAGGAATTTGACATCAATTTGACATATCGCTGTTGAACATTCTTTTCACCTCCTCCATTCTGGCCCAGGGTGGTATTTGTGGGATCAGAAGAAGCAGCTGCTCTGTGCATATGTGGGTCAGTTGCTGGATTTCTGCTCCCCTGTGAAGCAGCTGTGCTTCCATCCCCTTACTCTTTATATGGAGAAGCATAAAGGAAGGCTGACAGAAAGAAATAGGTTGCCTGCACATAAGCAGAACCATGGGGTAACTAGGAAGGAGTTGCACAGAGGTTTATTCTAGAGTTTTACATTTGTGGGTGAAACAAGGTGACAGCATTGTCATCTGAAATGCTAGCATAACTGATGGAGTTTTGTCTGTTTGAATTAGAAAGCTACAGTTCAGGACCCCCAGTTTACCTAGTCCTGGCTTGGAGTATTCAAACCAGCTTTGTTCTAAGTAAAGCTGCTAAGCTTAAACCTAAATACTAACGATGTCACTAAGGTTTGTGGGGAAGGGGTACAGAATACTTTGTCTTCTCATTACTTTTACTGGGAATTTGATGAGAATGACTTGGCTTATTGTCATAAAACACAACATGTGACAGAGATACCCCCTCACCAGTAAAGGTCTCCCGTTAACTCAAATCTGTCTTGGCTACTTGGGTGGAGATTCAGTTGCTGGATTGTCAATTTGGTAAGCATTCCTGGCTTGGTTGGTATCTCTTCACATCTTTAAAATCTGTCTCTCCCCAAATTCCTCCTTCCATGTGGCTTCACCTGGACCCCTTGTGTATCTGAGCTTTGGTTACAGAGATTTTGAGTCATATAATTGTCAACTTCTGGGTCTTGGAGAAGCCATATTCAGCTTTGTGTTGGTCAAACAGCTTGCATAGGGCACTGATGTAAAGTTCAAAGTACTTTGCCACAGTCTCCTTGTCAGGATCAGGGATCTTGGGGACTGGCAAGGGTTCTCCAACTACAGAGAAGGAGCAGAGACAAGTGTCAGAATCCCCATCCCAACAACTCTACTCACACCTTAGTAGGAGGGTGCTTTCTAACAGTACTTGGGGCCGTTCCCCTCCCTTCATTCTTTCCCTCTTGTTCCAGCTATGTCCTGGCTCTCATTCTATGCTTGCTTCAGTCTCACCAATACTCCAGAGAATAAAAGCAAGCACAGGGAAGAGCTGAGTGAATGTATTTAAATAATGATGCTCCTATGACATCTGGTGAGCTCTGTCCCACCCGTGAATGGTCCCAAGTGTTTGGTTGTTCTTCCCATCCTGCTTTCAGCCACACCTGTCACAATTCCCTTAGTGTACCCTGCTTGTGAGCCAGATTGCCTGGGATTGATGACTTGGGATAGGAGACCAAGAACTTGAGTGGCCTAGAAAAAGTAGAAAGCTCACCAACAGTGGTAATGGGATGGTTGAAAGGCAAAAAGCCCCAGGATCCCCTAGTGAGGCCTCTGCCATGAAAAGTACAGAAATTTATGCCTAGGATACGTTTGCCAATTTTCTGGAAGTTTTTTTGGAAGAACCTTAGCCATGTGCCTTCAGGGAAGATCTCTTGTTTGTGAGCCTCATTCTCACCAAAGACGTAAGAAGGGACAAGATATGCCCTGCAAAGACAAGGACAGTAATATAAGCTCTTCATTAATGCAAAATCTCCCCCAGGAACACTCTTTCTGTGGTGGGAAGTTTCCCCAACCTCCCAACAATACAACAGTATTTCAAGTACCCTGACATCCCCAGCCTCATGTTTCATTTCTCCAATGGAACTTCAGTGTGGCTGCTCCCCATGATAGGAAGAAGGAAGCTAGCCCAGGAGATGTAGCACCTTCATTCAGCATCCAACGTGATCTCCCCAAACTGGGCATGCATATTTGCTCCTCACTGCACCCCTCACTGCTTAGCATGAGCTCAGTGTCCTAGCCCTCCCCATGAGTCCAGCTTCCCCACTACTTAACCATACTAAGTGTGCCAAGTCCTCTCTTGTCCCTGCCTATATGTTCTATTCTCTCTGGCTCCTCCCTCTTTATGTGGCAAATTCTATTTTGCCTTTCAGTATTATGTTCTAACCACATCTTAAAGAAATCCTTGATCACCCAGATTCCCCAGTGTAGGTTTGTTATCCCTCAGCTATTTCTTCCCCATGTCCTGCTTTCCCACCTCCAGGCCCTGCCTTATAGTCATCTTCTTACCTGTCTGGCCAATCAATAGTGAAAATCCTGACAGTTCTCTTTGAATTCCTAGGGTCTGGTCTGGTCTGGTCTGGTGCTGCATATATCATATCCCTCATTGAATGCTTGAGTTTTTACCTTAATTTGTTTGTTTACTGTTTTGTTTTTTGAGGCGCTGGGGATTCAACCCAGAGCCTTGCACATGCCAGATAAGCTCTTTATCACTAAGACGATACCCAGACCTGCAAACGTTTTTAGCTGGAGATGTGATCTTGCCAACTTGTCCAGGCTGGTTTTGAACTTGTAGTCTTCCTTCTTTAGACTCTAGAGTAGGGGGGATTCCAGGCATGTGCCACAATGCCTGGCTCTTTTTCCCATTTTGATCTGATTGGCAACTCCTACTTATATTTTAACTTTAGCAAAGTTCAGATGTCACTCTCTGATGAAACCAAAGTCTTTCCATACATTGGTGCTCCCAAGTATTTTGTATATTTCTCCTTTATCATAATTCATTTACCCAACAAACTTGCCTTGGGTTCTTTTTATGTCCCAGCACTGATTTAGGCCATGTGGATATATCAGTAAAGGCAAAGGATGAAAAACCTTTCCACATTCATGTTGTTTCCTAGCAGTGAGTGAGAAGGCTGGGGAAATTAGTGAGGAGTGAAGGCAGGGAGGTGGTGAAGACCAGGTTCTTTTATCCTTTGCTCTGTGTGGCATGGGAGTCATTGGAACATTTTGAGACATGATATACAACTTGACTCATGGGTACCAGGATCATTCTAGCTACAACTGGGAATAGAATCTTGGAGGTGAGGGAAGCATGGAGAGAAATAAAGTTCCAAGTATTGTAATGATCCAGTAGAGAGATGTTAGGTATTTAGACCATGAAGATGGCAGTTGAGGTGGTGAATAGCTAGATTCTACATATGTTTTTTTTTTTTATGATATGTGCATGGATTTGTCATCTATCTTAGATTGTGAGTCCACAAGCACCAGGTATCATGTATTCTTGTATTCCACTGTCCTGTGCTAAGCCTGACACACAGTAGGTATTTGACAGCTGCTGTAAACACTCTCTAGGGGCATCCTCTGAGCACCTATTCCATGAGCACCCAGCCAAGTGCCTTCATCACCTCACCGTTGGGAGTTCTCAGGGACTCCCAGTGAGTGAATAAATACAAAAACAAAGCCACTCTTGCTCAGAGTTCCAGACTAATGGACCTTCTTCTGCTCTTCTTTCCTTAGCTTCAAGATCTAAAAGTACCCACCAAAATGTCTAGAGGTCCACCCCTCATCCCTGAGGCATAATATGAAGGATAAAAAGGGAATAACCAGAGTAAAGAGTGGGGGAGGTATCTAGGCTTCCCAGAGAGGGTACCATTGTGGCTAGAGCTACAGATGGCCCAAGGCACCCTGATAACGGAATCCCTGAACCTAGAGACCCACCCTGTCTTCAGTGCTAGCTTCACAAAACCTTGGCGTTTTTTGAGGTAGACCGTGGAGACTCCTGGGCGGCACAAGAGCGATTCAGTAGCTCCACCTGGCACAATGATCACAGCATTGCCTGAGTCTCTCTGGGTCAGCTTGTATTTCAGGGCCATCTCACTCACTGGACAAATACCTGTGAAACCAAAGTGTCACGTGGTGGATAAGATGAACTTGCCCTGAGTTTAGGAGAAGAGTTCCACCAGGCTCTTTGTGGTGGACGGTGGAGGCAGTCACCACTTTCTGCCTTTCTTTTTGCATCTTGGGTTAACCCTAACCTGAAAAAGTATCATTAGTGGCAGTTGCTTGCCTGCCTTGGTAGGATTCAAGGTGTCTATAGTCAGGGCTATACTGATTTTCTCTGTCTGCTTTCATTCATAGTCCCCTGTTCTTCAGATGAACAGGCTTTTAGTTGATCCTTTCCATTTTTATCCACAGACTGTAGAGCTACTTTTCTCTCTGTTCAGGCTGAGCATTCTGGAAAACCCTCAGTGCTATCTCCTCTGAGGCTGATCATGCTAGCCGCTGCTAGTGTGCTTCTTCCCTAAGATCAAGCTGCCAAAAGAATCCATTGACTAGGATTTTGGGTGATCCGGCAGACTAAATCAAACAAATGTAGATGAACAATGGAATATGTATTGAATCCTGTGGTTCAATGAAGGCCACAGACATTCATCTCTTTGGAATCCTATTTTTTTTTTTTTTTGCCTTAACATTATCTTCCATTCTCTACTGGGGTGGTAGAATTTTCATCCAATGTCTAGCCATCAAAAGAAACCCTTCTTACATGGTCATACCAACCTAAGAGGGGAGCTGAAATGTCCTCTGAGATTTCTCTCAAGATAAATTCATCTTACCTTTTAGTTTTTCTTCAGTTGTTTTCAGATGTCTAGAAAGATGAATATTCATCCAGAGAGAAGGAAATCTGTCACAATGCCCTGGTTTGGAGCCTGGCACTAGGAAATTATTCTGAATTCTGATGTATGATTCTCCTTTATCATTTGGCATCTTAAACAAGGATGAAGGGGTTCCCCGGAGATGCAGGACATAGACCAAGGTTTTATGTACCCGGTATGAGAGACTTTACAATATCTTTAAGATGCCTTGAAATGAGAGCACACACACACACACACACACACACACACACACACACACACACACGCACACCCCTGAAAGAAGCCAATTGGCATCCCAGACTCTGGCATGATTTCCTCTGAACTCATGCTTAATATGTGGATTTTAATAGCTGCTTTCCATTTCTACACTTAGTCTTCTGACTACCTTTTTTTTTTTCAGGGATCCTGGAAACTTATGAATGCCTGTAATGTCCCTTGCTGCTCAACTGAACTGCTTCTCATACTTTGTGAAGAATCTGATACTTGGGCACATACTCCTGATACTAAATGAACTCTTTAGAAAAAAAATAAATCAAGCCTTCTATCACAGAATGACTGCCAAGGATTATTGGGGTGTGCATCTTGAGCTGAATTTCAGAACAGGATGATTTATTGTACTTACCCAGGGACATCACATAGTCTCGCACAAATGGGATCCAGAAGATCCCTTCCAAGGTTGCTAAAAAGGGAGTGATAGAAGGGAAAACCCTGGAAAAGCCAGTGGCCTCAGTAGCAAAGTTGATGAAGGCACCATAACTGAGCACGCCATGGGGGTGGCTGAGAATGATGTAGTTGTGTTTGGGAGAAAGGTCATGGGTCTTCACCAGCTGTTAGAGGAAGATTGAAGGAAGACTGATCAGACAGAAGGAAGAAAGGTTGTGAAAACTCAGAGCCCAGCTGATAGTCTCCATGTCCTTGTTCATTAGGATGTTATTGTCGCAGAGATACCCAGGGATCATGGTGGTAAGAGATGTTGGACTGGATTTGCCACTGTGGAAAAGATATTTTTCATCTGTCTCCCCACTTGCACATCTATTTTGGTTTTCTGTTCTACACTACACTGATAGGCCCTTCACATTTACTGCTGGCCATTAGAGCCCTTGAACCATGGATCTTTGTAGGAAGTGGAAAGTCAAGCACTGAGGAGCAAAGGCATCCAAGAAGAAAGGTGGGCATTCAGAAGAAAGTTAGTTACCTTTATGGGGAAGTAGCTTTGGAAATACCTCCAGAGGGTCCAGTTTCGTACCCAAGCTGAACGCCTACCATCTGTGCACAGAGAAAAAAGAAGAAGGGCAAGTGGGCCATCACCAGTCCTTCTACCCCTCCCAGAGGTAAAGAAGTTGGCTGATGCTCCTCAAACTACAGAAGCATCCTCCTTCTTATATTTCAGATGTCCTGAGTCCAACTCTCAAATAGAAAACAAGCAAGGTGAGAGGGAGATAAGTTGAGGCTGGAGGTACCTGCTCACAGAGGTCAGTCTTTTTTTTTCCAAGATTTATTTATTTATTTATGCATATGAGCACACTACCATTGGTCTCTTCAGACACACCAGAATAGGGTATCAGACCCCATTACAAATGATTGTGAGCCACCATGTGGTTGCTGGGAATTGAACTCAGGACCTTCGGAAGAGCAGTCAGTGCTCTTAACTGCTGAGCCATCTCACCTCCTCTCCTCTATCTCCCCCAGAACTCTAAGTCTTAAAGCTTCATGAGCAGCCAGTCAGAGACCTTTGTTCCCCTCTTCTCCTCTTCTCTTTATCCACCTCCCTCTCCTGTCTTCCCATGACTCCACCTTTAGCACAGATGGGGCCACGATTCGGCTCCCATCTCTTACCTTGATTGTGGGTGTTCCAATCATAGGCAACCCAGGCTAAGAAGAGCACAGCCAAGGGCCATAAGCTAGTGAACAGCAGGACATAGGGTATACCCAAGATGGCAAGAGTTCCTGAGAAGACACAACCCATAAAAGCCCTTCAGTTACTTTCAAGGCTTGATATACTTCTCACAACCTCACCTCACCTCTGCCTCTACACTGAGGAAGCAAGCACGGCTGATCTGGCAACCTTCTCTTTTCCCCTCAGATGTTGCCTATCTCTTGCTCTGGTTCAGGCTACTGTCTGGGTTCTGGGATCTGAGTCCTCCTGAAGTCTGAGATCTTGTTCAAGGAGGCTGCAGAAGCATGAATTTCTCAGAGTAGACCTTTAGCTGGGGTCAAAAGGCAGGGCTGCTTAGCAAGAGGAAAAGGCACACTGGCCTGGTGGCTGATTATCCTCACTCTGGCAGTTCAGAAAGTTCCTTATAAAAGGTTGGCTCTCCTTGCTTTGTTGAGGGTACATTCCCCATACATTCTGAGGGTAGAGGCCTACCTGCAGTGTCCAGGCTGTTTGATGTTGAGAAGAAAATGTATATTAGAAACTGCTTCACTGTGTTTTATTTTGTCCCCTTAAAAGGATTCTAAAATATTCAGAATAGGTGAAGTGTGACTCTTTTAGCAAATAGACATGGCTGACTACAAAATGCAAACATGTTATTACTTACAGCAGTGAGGATTTTTTATTTATTTGTTTATTTCTCCTAAGATGGAATCCAAGACTTGTTTATGACAGACAAGTGCTCTACTACTGAGCTACTTCCTCAGTAACGGGTTCCACTTTAAATCAGCATGTAGTCTTAGGACACTTGCTCTGGGTACCTCCAGACTGCACCTCACAGAGGCCCTTATGTTGTCAGGACATCAATACAGGTTAGGCTTCATGGCTCATGCCTTTAATCCCAGCACTTGGGAGGTGGAATCAGGCAGATGTCTGTGAGTTTGAGGCCAGCCTGGTCTACGAGTTTAAGTACAACCGGAGCTACACAGTACAACCCTTTCTCTAAAAAGACAAAACAAAACAAAACAACAAAAAGAGACACCAACACAGAAGGGGTGAATTTGGGATGATGTCTTGGGGCTATTCAATTCAGTGCTGAGCACCCAGTATGAAGAGGAAAGGTTTTTGTTTTTTTGGTGTTTTTTTTTGGTTGGTTGGTTGGTTGGTTTGTTTTTGGTGTCTCCTTCAACCATTGCTGTTGAGGCTCTGAGCACAGCCTTTCTCCAGCTCTTTGAAATATCCATGTGGTGAAGATTTTCTATGCCTCTCTGACTCCTACAGTACACTACCGCTGATGTTCCTTCTCACAACGAGTGGCAAGCTCCCCAGATCCTGCCAGTTCCTCTGATACAGACTCTAAAGTCCTCTGCTGTTTTGTGAACTTCCCTATTTTTTCATGATGTTTAAGCTAGAAATAACCAGGGCACATACCACCTCTTTTGATAGCTATTCTTTCGCTTTGTCCCGTTTCCAGTCTTGTAGACTTTAGCAGACCATGCCTGTATGTTGCCACTATTTTCTGACCACAAATTTGGGATTTAAAGTAGCAGAGCTGGTGTTGTTGTGCACACTGGTGATCTTAGCAACTGAGAGGTAGAAGCAGGAGGATCAGGAGTTTAAGGACATCTTTGGATACATCATGAAGTTGAGGTTAGCCTGGGTAGGATACATGAGACTATCTCAAGAGGGAGAACAGTGAAAGTGACAGAGGGAGAAAACAGTGCATGTGTGTGACACTTCCATTGACACTAGCACATGGGTCCAAGATCTTTTATGTTCCAGTGAGAGACATTTTGTAAGAGATTATCAAGAAAGAGTCTTATATATGCACTCTCTCGATTCAGTTCACACAGTGAGGGTGGCCAAGTCACTGAAATGGATGTGCTGTGGTCACTCATCCTCGTACGCGATGGTGCTCACTAGCTTTCTATCTGCTCATTTATTTGCCTCCTGTGTATCCTCTTTTTTTGTGTGCTAGTGGAACTGAATCTAGGGTCTTGGAAATGCTAGGTGAGCATCCTATCACTGAGCTACATCCAAGTCCCTTTCATCTATTTACCTGCTTATTTATTTTTAGTTTCAAGGCAGTTTCTGTTAAGTTACTCAGGCTAATATTGACCTTTGCCTACAGTCTAGGTAATCCTTCCACCTCAGCCTCTTGGGTAGTCATCATTATAGGCACCTACCACCATACTTGGTCTCTGTGTATTTTCGTGAATGAAAGGTCTGTTTAAATCTTTTGTCCATTTTCCTTTCTTTCTTCATTGTTGTTGAGAGAGGGTCTCATGAAGTCCAGATTGCCCTCAAACTGGGTAATGTATCTAAGGATGACTCCATACTTCTTAGCTTCTTGCTCCATCCCCCAAGCACAAGATTGGAGGAATTCGCTAATTTGTCCCACTCTTTTGCTCACTTTCAATTGGTTTATATATTTTCTTGTTATGGATTTCTGGGCATTCTAAAACATTTTGCATGCAAGTGCTTTGTTTACAGATGGTTTTACGAGTTTTCCTTCCAGTCAGTACTTTCCTATTAACAAGGTGTGTATTTTACAGTGTAAAAGCTTTTCACATTACTGAAGTGTAACTTGCCAGACATTTTTGCATTTGTACATTCCTTTTACAGTAATTTTTTAAAAAAATTATATTTATTTGTATGTGTGTGTGCATTTCTGTGTTATCCACTTTAAACACAGTGAGTTATTTCTGCTTTAGGATCTAACGTTTTTATTATTTGTGTGTGTGTGTGTGTGTGTGTGTGTGTGTGAGAGAGAGAGAGAGAGAGAGAGAGAGAGAGAGAATGAACACACGCTGCTACTGAGCTTTGTTCCTAGGCTGAAAGTATAAATCTTTTAATCATAGTTCATCTCCTGCTAAGAGATGGAGCACCACTCCTACATTTAAAAATGTGATTTACTGCTGCCTTTCAGCCCATTCCAACATATAACACAAACAAAATCTGTGCACGACAGATAGAGGCAAACTTTTCACGTCTTCCCTCTTTGTTGAACTGTGGTGGTATCAAGCACATTTCTTTTGATATGAAAATTTTGGTAGCCTCACCTCAGCCAAATCAAGATCCATAGGCCCTGGATTACACAGCCTTCACAGGAAGAAGTCATGTGCAAACAGCAGTTGCTACCATACAACAATGTTGTGAAACAGCAGCAGCTGTCTTGCAACACCCAGATATCCCGCATAGAATCCAGGTATGGGTAAGTCACAGAAGATGTAGGAGTGCTAGATGGCCAACCCAAGTCAGTGTTATGGGTCCACATCTGGCTTCTGGGTTAACAATCTCTTTGGTTTTAGGGAGACAGGAAGCAGGCCCTGGGCTACTGAATGCTATACCCACCTCCTGGAAGGCTTCACATTATCTCTTATTTCCAACCGTGTTTTGTTGGAAACCGTAGAGTGTTCTCTAGATAAGATCATGTCATTTATTAACAGACAATTCCCCTTTTTTCAGTTTATTTTTTTAATTTCTTTTTCTTTCTAAGTTGCCCTAGCTAAGAATTCTAGTACTCCATTGAATAGAAATGATCAAAGTTGGAAAGAATTATCTCATTTTTCATCAAGTATGATTGTAGCTGTGGGCTTTTTAAATGTGGCCTTCATGATGTTGAGATACATTCCTTCTACATCCAATTTGGTGAGAAAATTTACCTTGAATGAATATTGAATTTTGTCAATGTCTGGTTTCTGTAGTTATTGAGACAATCGTGATTTTTATTCTTCTTTGTTTTAATGTGACTAGCATTTACTGATTCTAATATGTTGAAGTTGCACATATCTTCATCCAAGGGATACATTTTACTTGATCATGGTAAATATTTTTGATGTGCTCTTGGCTTTAGTTGTTTCCATGCTCATCAGGGATATGCCCTTCTACTTTTCTTGTAGTAGTCTTGCCTGAGTCTGCTATCGGAGTGATGCTGACTTTGTAAATGAGCTGGGTGGCTTCTCTTTTTTAGCTTTTTGGGCAGAGTTTAAGAAATGTTCAACTGGGTGGTTGTGCTGCACACCTTTGGTCCCAGCACTTGGGATGCAGGGGCAGTGAGTGGATCTCTGCAAGTTCGAGGCCACCCAGGTCTTCAGAGTGAATTCCAGGACAGCCAGGGATACATAGAGAAACCAAAAAGAAAAAAAAAAGACATGCTGAGATCAACTCTTGAGTATTAGAATTCAGTGACATTGCCATTGCCCTGTGGTTCTGGGGTTGGATTTACTGAGAAGTTTTTTTTATTACTGAGTGGGTCTATGCTCTTTATTAGTATGTGCACATTTTGGGGTTGGTATGTTTGTATTTCTGTTCTTCTATGATTCATCCTTCCTAGGTTGTAGATGTTTAGAGATTTACCCACTTCATTTAAGTTATACAATTTGTTGTTTGTGAGACTTTTCATAGTGGTCTCTTGAGATCTGTTTTTCTTTGGTGGTAGTTTTAAAGTCTCCTCCTCATTTTTAAATTCCATTTAATATTTTCTTTTATCATTGGTTCATTGGTTAACCATTTGGTAATTTCATTTTTATCTTCATGAGATGAACTTTCACTTCTGTTGCTATTTTTATTTCATTTCTCTATGGCCCATCCCTGTTACTCCTTCTTTGTGCTGTCGTCAGTGGACCTGGCTGCTTCTGATTCGTTCTTTTGAAGTCTGACTTAGGTCCCTTCTTATTTGAATTCTTTATTGTTTTCTTTAGGTAGGTGCTTATCAACATAATTTGTTGGATTTATAAGTATTTGATTTGAGGAAGTATTTAATGGTGTTGAATTTTAAAATGGTGTTGAATTTTAAATGTCTATTTTTTAGTTGCTTCTTATTTTGACCCCTCATTTCTTCTTTCCTTCCTCCTTCCCCTTCTCTTTGTCTCTGTCTGCCCCCCTCAGATAAGACCTCACTGTGTAGTCAGTTTAGACTAGCCTTGACCTAGAATTCATCATACTCCAGCTGGCTGAGTGCCTAAAAAACAAACAAAAATATACAAGTGCATGAATAGCCAATACATCTCTCAGGATTTTCTATGGGTAATCATCCTATCTGCAAACCTTTAGTGTCTTGTCATAGTAGCTAGAATTTTTAGTGTGCTAAGTACTGAAGATGCTTTTCCCAGTCTTGGAGATTGTGTTCTGCCTTTCTTCATCAAGTATAGTGAAGTTAACTGTGGCATATTCTGTACATATTTTTTTTTTAGCTTGACAATGTTCCTGTCTATTCCTAGTTTGTGGAGAGGTAAATGTTTCTCTCTGTCCCCCTCTCTTTCTTTCTTTGTGTGTGTTATGCATGCATGTGTATACATATGTACAGGTACAAGTATGTGTGGGTTGTACAGGTGTCTGGGTGCATATAAAGGCACATAAAGGTTGATGTCAGTTGTCTTTCTTGATAGGTCATAGGATTTCTCTCTGAATCCAGTGATGTCTAGCCTAGCTTGCCAGTGTACTCCAGAATTTCCTTTCTCTGCTTCCCCAGTGCTGGGATTACAGGCAGTTGACACATCTGTCTGGCTTTTATTTGGATTCTGGAGATCCAAACTTCAATTCATATGCCTGTGCAGCAAGTGCTTTATCCACAGATCCCTCTCCAGAGATCCATTGTTTTACTTTTAAAATTTTTTATTTGTAGATATTTTTGAGACTATAATACAACTGTCAACAATCCCCAAATTAGAATTATGACTTCTCTTGAATCAGTAGAACTGATTTCTACCAGTTCTAATATCGTTCAAATGATTCTACTCTGCCCTTTCAGGCTACCACCCGATGGTCAGAGCCATCATTATCTCTCTAAGTGAATATCACTGTCTTTGAAACCAACTTCCTACTCTCACTGGGATCTGGGTGCAGTCAGTACGGTGCATTTAAACATGGTTTTGTCTCTGTGTAGCACATAACAGGAACATGTGTCAAAAAGGCATGCCTGTGGCTTTGTGAGCACTTATTGGCTCTCACTTTGCTATAAATATAGAGAGTTATGAGAATAAATGGCCTGGGCATGGTGTATGCCTATAACTGTAGCACTGGGGAAGCAGAGCCTGAAGCAAAGGCAGAGTTTACATATGTGCTAGGAAAGTGTCCATTATGAAAGAAGCCCAGCCTCCTAAGTTTAGTCTAGAGGACCCTTTGTGATCCAGTGCCTGGCTATGTTTTAGGCCCTTCAGCCCATTCTGACATTGAGCTCAGGGCTTTTGTGTATGCTGCCTTCTTTGCCTGGCAAGCTGTTTCCTCAGCTGTTGGCCTGGCTAGCTCTTAATCACTTTTCAGATCTTAGGATAAATGTCATATGTTCAATAATTTGAGGGCATTTTTGACATGTCTCCTTTCCCTAACTAAATAAGTTTCTCCCATGCAGCCCCATCCCTCTATCTCTAGACACTTGCAACATAATGCTTATGCTCCTGTTTATTACTGTTTTATCATATTCCCTTGTGTAATTAGTACCACATCTGTCTGGCTCTCTCCCCATTAGATATCCATTAGCATATTGCCAGGCATGGGTGATGGCTCATGATAAACTGTTGCTACATAGAGCTGTACACTATCAAGTGGATTTCCAAATTCTCCACGTAGCAGGTGAAAGTTAACAGGATAAGAAAACACTGGCGGCCTTATTCTCAACAAGGAAAAGTCTTCTGTGGGCTTCTTGTGTATGTCAGGCTACAACGACAACGGTATTAGCTGAAGATCCTTCCAGGAGGAAACATTATGCTTCAGGGCAATGGCCAAAGTCTGAGTATTGACAGTTGGTTCAGTGCTTTCAGAAATCCAAGAATGTAGATAGTTTTTTTTTTTTCCCAAAAGAAGTGTCTGCGCTTCTTTAGATTATTTATTGGAACTAAATCAATGCTAAGTACTACTTGTCAGAGTAGAAGTGAAGAAAAGAATTGAACAAGCATTGACTGAGCCTACCTCTTAGGAAATCTCTGTGCTAAAAGCTAGGAGGAGATTGTTGGAGACAGGAAGAGAAAGGTAAAGGGACTAAATATGGAAGTGGAAATAACAATGATCTGGGATGGCGAGTGCTGAACAGTGCTTATGACAGAGTGCCATTTGACTTCCGCTGGGCATTATCTCATTTAATCTTCTCACTGCCCTGGGAGGTAATAGCCTATTATCTTATTATAATAATAAGTTAATAACTTATTATCCTCACTTTACAGATGAAGAACCGAAGGCTCAAAGGAGATATAAATCTTCATGCCAAGACTTGAAAAAAATCAAGAGATTACATTTGTTGGGTCTCTAGCAAGTGTCTGACACTTTTTATGTGACAAGAGCTATTTTAAGTACTTCTCTGTGTTAACTCATACCAATATACACAGAAAGCAGAGTTCCTTCCTTCCAGAACCTCTCAGCTTTATGTGGAAGATAACCTCCCAAGATGAACTCCAGTGGGTAGAGGAACAGAGCAAGGAAGAGTTCAAGGAATGTTCTGGAAACAATACGGTCTTTGAGTAACATCCTAACCTGCTGAAGTGCATCAAGGAGCCATAGAATGAGTTGGTTTTGGGAAGAAAGCTGCAGAGATGAGCTGATGCTAAAGGGCATAGGTCAGGAAAAGATATCATGCAGAGGAATGGTAAGGATCCCATTCATTTCAGGTGCCTGTGGGAACAGGAGAAACTTCAGGCAGTAAGTTGGGTGAAGGGGTTCCATGAGTGATATGACTAAGAATGGAAAGCTCAACAAGTCTATGGCTTCTCCAACCAATTTGAAAGCTGCCATGGGAATCAAGTATGATGATACATGTCTGTCATCCCAGTATTTGGGAAGCTGGGCTTTAAAATGAGCTCCTGTCTCAAAAAA
>NC_045030.1:100854910-100866606 GCF_008632895.1 Mastomys coucha | reverse complement strand
AAAAGATGCCGTGGAAATTGAGATTTTTCAGCCCAATGCAAGGGCATAGTATAGAATATCTTGTCTGGGCCTGCAGGGATCAAATATGCTCAATTTTCTAAGCATATATTATCATTCTTCTTGAAGTTGCAATGAAATCAGAGTCTCTGTTGCTCACATTTGAAGCACTTGCCCATGCCTCTATGGATCAAACAACAAGGTTAACATAGTTGTAAAAGGTGGTACTGTGATCTGAAGTAATGCTGGAAAGTTCATGTATTGCAAACTAGATTGCTGCAAAGGTTTTAAGAGATGGGACCTTTTAGCTAGATTAACATTATTTTTGAAGTGGGTTTCTGATAAAGATGAGTTGCTTTCTCCTGCTCCTCTCTTTCTTGTACACTCTCTCACTCGTCTGATTTCCAGCAGAGAATAACACAAGACAGCCCTTTCCTGATGCTGGCACCCTGATATTGGGTGTCCCAGTCTCCAGTACCCTAGACACAATACTGTTATGCATGAGTTGCTCAGACTGTGGTATTTTGCTATAGCAACAGAAAACAAAGGCAGATGGGACAGTGCAGCTCCAAATGATGTCAGTTTCTATAATAAAAAGGAAAAAATTAACATGGGTTGAGTATTTCCTTCCCTTGTTGGTCTATAGAACACTCATCAGAGTCAGGAATATGTGCTGTTTCTATGGTGGACGGGACTTGCCTGACTTGCTCGAGGTCACATAGAAAACAGCAGCCTTTTACGCACAGGTTCTTGTGGCAAGCAAGTAGCAGAACTGATCTGACACCCAAGATTATGCCCCTCTTTTGGTAGTAACAACAACCAGAGGAAAGGAAGCACCCACACAAAAAGGATGACTAAAGGAGGGGAAAACATGGAGTTAATGGTTTCTATCGAGGAAGGTGAGGCCTAGGGAGAAGATAGATTTAATGTCAAGTTAGCTTCTAAGAAAAACAAAAGAATCAGCTCGCATTCTCATGCAGCTTATTAGGTAGAAAGGTAAAAGTAAAGTCCCTGAATGTAATAATTTAATGAATAGTTTAATGAATGTAATAATTTAATGAATAATTTAATGAATGGATAATAGGTTCTGGTTAAACACTACATACCTTAATAATTTACTTTTTATAATAATATCTTTGTTTTGAGAGTCTTTCTATACAGTCCTGACTGGAACTCACAATGTTCAAACTCATGGCTCAACAACTGTTCAAATGCTAGGATTGCAGGCCTGAACAACTGTGCCTGGATGCACCACAATCTTTTAAAATGTATTCATTTGGATGCCATGTCTTTCAGCTTCCCTGCTCTCCAGAAAGCTACAGTGGAAAAGGAGGTTTCCTGGTTCCTTGTTTGAGCATCAAAGGGATATGATCAGGTTTTTAGCGGGGACTGGAAATCTAGTTCAGTGTGAGCATGAGGCCTTGGGTTTAATCCCCAAGAGTGGGGAAATGAAGACTTTTGGGAGCATGCAGCAGAATAGATGGAAGAAGGTGGAGATGGGACCTTGAGGGCCAGAACTATTTTCCATAGCTCTGAAAGACGGCAATGCCAAGCCCAGAAGAGACACATAGAGAGAAAGCCTCTGAAAGAAAGCTGCCTCTCAGAGGGCTGTCAGAGCCACCATCTTCCCTAACTCATCTTTTCATCCTTTCTTCTTTACTCCCTCCAGCCTACTTATCCTTCTGCCTCTTTGCTCCCACTTGCCCCAGCTTTCCCTATTTCCTCCACATAACATCCAGCAGTGGCTGATGTTGGCTATGATTTTGAATATCATTCAGAGAGAATCACTGAAGAAGCTCAGAGTAGGACAGAAGAAATAAGGAAAGGGAGAAAGAGAAGGGAGGAAGATTTTTCCATGCACAACATTTCCTGTGGACACTGCTAAGGGGATGGTGATAGTAAGCCTTATAGGATTCCCAAGCTTGGCTAAAGTTACATAGTGAACTGTGTAGTCTCACTCTGATGAACTTCCGGACTCATGACCTGAACACACCATGCTAGTCTGCTTCCCTTGCCAGCTTCCTTAACCTGTTGCAAGATTTTCTTGGCCTGACACCCTAATATTCCTTTCTCATGGCTCTTTCATTTACTAATAATGAAATTATTTTATTAGTCCATAATACATTACAGTAATTTGTGTCTTTTCCCAGCCCGAGCAAATGAAATGTGTATAGTGGTTGAATAGTTTGTTTCTGTTAGTTGATAGCAAAGAACCTATAACTAGCTCCTTGTTAGAGTCTAAGCAAAGGTAGCTCAAGGTCTTATAATGAATATTCTTTCTATAACAGAATTTGTGTTTGGTGTGTTTGATGAACAGAACTGAATACATTTGACACCTCTGTGGCCATTATACTCTATTGGATGACTGCTTTGGGAATCTGTAAGACCCAGGATTCTTGAAAATTTTAGCATAATTACTAAAGAACAGAAACAGAATGTTATACAAATGGAATGATAGTCTAAAACAAGTCAAGACAGAGGGCCAAGAAACTCACAAAGATATGCTCATTACTATCAGTCATTAGGAAAATGCAAATCAAATCCATGATGAGGTTTCATTTCACATTCATTAAAATGGTAAGAAAAAAAAATAAAAATCCCAGAAGCTAAGAGTATTGGTGATAATGCAGAGAAATCTGAACCCTTGTGCACTGTTGTGAGAAATGTAAAATGGTGCAGCCACAGCTGGGCAGTGATGACACACACCTTTAATCCCAGCACTTGAGAGGCAGAAGCAGGCAGATTTCTGAGTTCGAGGCCAGCCTGGTCTACAGAGTGAGTTCCAGGACAGCCAGAGCTATACAGAGAAACCTTGTCTCAAAAATAAATAAATAAATAAATAAATAAATAAATAAATAAATAAATGTGCAGTCACTGTGCAAATTGTGTTGGCAGGTCTTCAAAATGTTACAAAATAGGATTGTCACATAGCCCATAGAATCCCTTTCTCTTTGTATATCCTAAAGATTAAAAAGCGGGATTTCAAAGAGGTTGTTAAACACTCATCCTGCAAACAGCATTATTCCTAATGCCCAAGAGGGATGCGTGCTCATTAATGGATCAATGGGTACATAACATTTAGTGATATTTAATTTTAAAAGGAAGGAACTTTTGACACATGATACCAAATGAATCAACTTGCATGACTTTATGAAATAAATAAATAAATAAATGAGTTAGTGATAATAGTGACTATGACACAATAGTCTAAAATAGAAAAAACTCATATGGACAGAAATTAGAATGGTGGTTTCCAGTGCTGGGCAGAAGGTAGAGAGGAACTTAGGAATTTAGGGTTTGATGGGCACAGAGTTTCACTTTAGGACAATGAAAAAATTTGGACATGGCTTAGAACACTATGAATACAATGTGTAACACAGTGGTTAATGCAACTTAATTGATACTTAAAACAAGGAATTTTGTTCTCTCTATATTTATCATAATAAAAAAAACCTTTAACAAAGCAGACAAAAAAAAACCCTTTATTTTTATGTGTTTTCACTGGTGACACAATGGTGCCATCATGTGTCCCTAGCATTCCCATTCCACTCCTCCAACAATTCCAGGGTAGCTCACTGGGAGCCAGTGAGCTTTAGCAAGGAGGAGGAGGAGGAGGATGCCCCTTGTTTTCTTGCTCTCTTACATAAGGCATCACCTGATACACTCTCATCATAGTCCTGCTGGAACACACTGTCCTTTGAAAGGGAAAAATGGATGAAGAAAAGGAAAGCCTGAGGATTATCTCCTGGGAGCAAAGTAAAACTGTTGTACTGAAAATCGCTGTCAGTGTAGCCAGAATAACATGAGCATGTGTGTTCAAGCCATACTGAGGAGACTTGCCAGAAAGTACCCACTTACACGCCTCTCCTCCTCATTTAATGGTACTGGGGTTGAAGCTGGTGCTTTACATTGAGTCACAGCTAGTGCCTGCCTGCCTTCCTTCCTTCCTTCCTTCCTTCCTTCCTTCCTTCTTTCCTTTATTGCTGAGAAAGGGGCTCACTTTATAGATCAGGTTGGCCTGGACCTCAATAGTCACTATGTAGCCCAGGCTGGCCTTGAACTCATAACACTCCTACCTAGGCCTCCTGAGTGCTGGGATTACAGATGTGAACTACTAGGCCTGCCTGATTTTAACTTCCTTTTCTTTAAAAGGTATTTATCTACTATCATCATTATTATTTACGTATGTTTGTGATGTGTGTTGTATGAATGGGTACATGTGTCATGTGCTGTGTGTAGAGTTCAGAAGACAACCTGAAGGAGTCACTTATTGCCTTCAACCGTGGGCTCTGGGAATTGAAGTCAGGCTTGGTCAGTAAGAGCTTTAACCTGCTGAGAAAAATCTCACCAAGTTTAATTTCTTTTTCTCGACACAGCTAAAGTTAGATAAATGATGAGCTTTTAATGAAGTATAGGAAGTTTGCACCTTCTGGGGGTTATGTTTCCCCTCTGGCAGTCTGATCAAGTGTACAAAACCCCTCTTTGAATCATATTTTTAAGGGTATCGATCCAGTGCTCAACATACAAAGGTGGGTCGTTGCTATATTAAAACACAGCTATCTCATCCCTCACATCCCTCACATGATACAATAGCATATGTGTTTCTCACTCTGTTCCTTAAGAAGCCAGCTTTAACAGCAATTCTAATAACTACTGGAATTTTGAAGTCATCTTCAGCTTAGGCAAATTTTTGAGATGCCTTTAATGAACAACTCCTCGAATGAAATGCAAATCTCTGCCCTGTCTGCTACTGACAAAACCTCAGGTGCTGCCATCAACACCCAAAGCTTGTCACCTACATTCATCATCGAAGGAACAGCTGCAACACCACAACTAGAGAGGAATGACATGAAAGCCACATTTCTTCCCACCAAAACTGAAAGTCCCCAAGCTGCCCCACAATTCTTAGTCAACAAGCCTCTGGTTGAGAACCTCTGCCCTAGCTGTGACTTGGTACCACCTAGGTAGTACACATCTCATCACTCAGCATGGCACTATTTCTCCCCACCCAGTTTCTAAGCTTGCCTCTCTCTCTAGTTAACTTACCAGGAAAGCCTTGGCTTCTGGCTTCATTTAGGAGCCCGTTAAGCCCAACACTGATCACTGAGTCTGCTGAACAACAGCTAGATTTTCCTGAAAATTCTATTGTCATACAGCCCTCAGATTTTAACTGAAAAATTTTTTTATAACATTCTTATAGGGAAATCACCTTAGATCTTTTTTAGTAACACCTGTCTATCAAGGAACCACCACTCTGGCCAGTACTTAAACATGATTCTTCTCAGATAATTTGTAGAGGAGAACTCCTGAGACAGGTAATATTTACAGTAGAGCAGCTAGAACCTCACTTCTGGCCCTAGGCATCATCCAGTCCACCTCTGGAGGGGCGGAGGGACCCAAGCAGCTGCTGGAACCTCATGTGGGGTTGCCTGACCTCTTTCTGGATCTGTTCCCTGGTCCTTGAAGTTTACTCACCTAAAAGTACATAAACTGGAATCCACTGTAATACGGAGAGTGTTCGGAGGCCTTCCTGCAGATCTAGACAGGAGAAAAAGGCCATGGTTCAGTGCTTCACTGTTGCAAAGAGCCCAAGCAGAAGCTCTAAGCTGCTTAGATGGAGCTGGTGGCAGACTCTTTGCTCTAATCTCTTCTCATTAGGGCTGTTTACCTGCTGAGCTTTTGTCAGGCTTGACCGAACCTTTCCTCCAGTTTTTTGGCCCTGCCCCAACTTCCTACACACATAAGGTTGCATATTAGACTATTTACTATGTGTCCTTTCTGTACATGCAGCAGTAATTTTGATGAGGCAGCAGTGGCAGTGGGTAGCTTTAGTTGTCGGGTGGCCTCTGACCAATTAGTGCAGGAAAAAAGAATGGCTTTGTCCACCTTACCTAGAAACCCTGCAAAGCACAATAGTACTTGCTTCAGAAATGAGAATCAGATGCCACATTTGCTTCTGTTCCTGGGACCACTCTGGCTCCTTGAGCCCGATAGAGTCAATGTTGTAGCGTGCATATCTGGACTCCTCTAATTCCTCTTTGTGCCTCTGTTCCCAGGGGTTCTGGATCAGTAGCCAGACACCATATGGCAAAGCAGGAAAAACACTGCTCGAAGCTCCAGCTCCACTACACCCTTCCCTCCCATCACTGACTATTCCCCTTTGAAATTAATCTATTTCTCCCATACTGTTTGCAAATTAATGCTGGAAGGCAGTATAGTGGGTCAGGACATAGACTTCAGAGCAGGACAATAGGAGTTTAGATCTAAGCCTTGACACTTGTGACTCATGCTATGGTTTACCCACCTATAAAATGGAGATAGTGAGAGTGCCTGCTTCAGTTTTATCTTGAGGATTATATGAGTGACTGAGCATCCCTTGCTCAGCACAAGTCCAACATAGAAATGTTTCCTGCTATTATCATTTCTTCCACTCAATTTATGGCTATTGACCATCTATTTCTGGTTACAGCTCATGCTTCTGTCTACCAGCCTTTGCAAAATTCAAGATCATACCAAGGTTCAGATCTCAGAATTTATTTTTTCAAGTTATTATCTATTGAATGACACTTTGCAAGTTACTGTTGTTATGAACTGATAATTCAATGGCGAAAATGACAGACACAATTTCTGACTTTAACAAGCTTAGGGTTTAACAGAAGAGATGGCCTTTTTTTTCTTTTCAAATAGGGTTTCTTTCTCTGTGTAGCCTTAGCTGTCTTGGAACTCCCTCCTTGACCAGGCTGGCCTTGAACTCAGAGATTTACCTGCCTTTGCCTTTTGAGTGTTGGGATTAAAGGTATGTGTCACAACTGCCTACTGTGGGTTTTCTTTTTTTTTTTTTTGGAGGGGAACCTGGGAAAGGAGATATTGTAAATAAAGAAAACATCTAAAAAAAAATAGAAAAAAATGTCTATATACTTAGACTTGGAAAAGATCAATATTCCCTACATAAGGCCTTGAATATTGAAGGGACGTAAGCAGAGCTCTTCTTGCTGATCTGATAATGTGTCTCTTTAGAGTTGAGTTTTGGGAAGCTTTCTGCTAATCTCAGGAATGTTTTCATTGTCAAATGTAGCTCTTTCTTTTCTTACTCCTGAGCTAGCTAGGGCTCTCAGGTTGCTTCTTAGAGCTTCATGGCCACCAGGAGGGAAGACCATGTCCATTGAGAATTTCCAGGGGGAGGAGCGAGAGCGACAAGGGA
This sequence comes from Mastomys coucha, assembly GCF_008632895.1. Taxonomy (NCBI): domain Eukaryota; kingdom Metazoa; phylum Chordata; class Mammalia; order Rodentia; family Muridae; genus Mastomys; species Mastomys coucha. Next base: position 100,859,408 of record NC_045030.1, on the reverse strand, counting down.
AGAAAGCCTGGCTCTTTCAGAAACAGCAGATGTGGAGGGGCCTGCAGAGGCCATACCAGGCAAGACCAGGCCCCAGGTGAGCTCTGAGGTGCTTACTGACCAGGTCACTGCTCCTTTCCATTTTTAGATGTGGCTACTGAGGAAATCTAGAAAAAGTCTCGAGGTAACATATGGAATCAGAACAAGGGCAGGGCCAAACTTTCTCCCACCTCCACCTAACACACAGGTCAGAGCCATCTAGTACAGGGTAAACTTTACTCAAGTAAATGCTGCTGGAACCAGTGAGAGAGGAAAGAGAGCTCCTGGTCCCCAAGAAAGTTAAAAAAAAATCGAATTCAAGCTCACACATCTAAGAGCTTTAGCTTCCATCTGCTTTGACGTCGCTGGTAGCCCAAATCATTTACTGATGACATACAGACTCTAGTCACTCACTACCCAACTCCTGACTATTGTCCTGGATTTCATGCTGTTGAAATCCAGGACAATAGCAAGCACTGAATTCATGAAAAAGTGCTGGATAAACAATAACGCAATAACTCTAAGGATGAAGTACTGGCACACAGACTTTTGTGATTAGTAGCCAACAGTTCTCTAATTGGAAGTAAGGTCAATTCAACAAGGGGGAAATGATTCCTGATACCAGAAACCTAGCCTCCTACTCAGTGCTACTGAAGTCATGGCTACTGGAGGAGGATCTACAACCACCAGTTTACTAAATCAGTATAATTCCTAGGTACTAAACATGTATCCTTACAACCACAGATAAGTGTAGTGTGCACCCCTCATCAAGGAAATTTCTCTTTGCAACAGAAAATCACAACCAATCAAGAAGAGTTGTGGAACCCAATCCCAGTGGCTACATCTGCAAACAACTGCCGCACTGAAGGCTCAGGGAACATTGAGGGAGAGGAGTCTGACAGATTGTAAGAGCTAGAGATCAGGAACTTTGCTGTGAGATTGTGTCTCCTAGTAATAAAAGGAGCTATGCCTTTAAAGTTTCTCTAATATGACGGCCCAATCCTGAGCTGAACAAGGATGACACTAACGAATATGCCCACGAGGCCACAATCCTACACAAAGAAACTAGAGACAACCAAGGAAAGCTGGGAACAGAAGAGGTGCTCCCCAGGGAAGAGCACCTCAATTGGTTGTCCAGTGCCAAAAGGTCAGCCCTGAAAACATACATATGAGTAACATCATATGGACAGAGCAGGTTATATTTAGGGAAGAAAATATATATGTAACAACAAATAATGGAAAACGAGGCCATGAATTTGAAAGACAGCAAGAGAGAGGAGAAGTATATGAGAAGATTTGGAGGGAGGAAAGGGAGAAATGTTATTATAATCTCAAAAAGAAAAGAAAGAAATGTTAAAATCTGCTGGATAAAGGGATTATGGATATACTTCCAAAGTCTTAGTTTTCTCATTTGGTAGAAGATATTAACCAGACATAGCTGGGTGTGTTGGCACATGCATAAAATGCCAAAACTTGGGAGGTAAAGGCAGGAGAACCAGGAGCTCAAGATCATCCTTGACTATATAGTGATTTTGAGACCAGTATGGGATACATAAGACCTTGTCTCAAAAATCAAAACCAACAAAACCAAAAAACCCCCTACCCAAACAACTAAATAGAAAACATTTCTCATCTTTATTTGCTGTGAGGGTTAGAAAGCCTCACATGGTATCTGGCACCCAGAACTCTTCCATGGCACTGGAATTCAGCCATGGGAAGCAGTGGGATCTACTAGGCTTCCAGGTGAAGAGCATGGTCTCTTAGGGTGTGAAGATACCATAATACAAAAATATAGTGTTCTGCTGCTACATAGGGAATAGTTGCTTCCGAAGGAGAGAAGACAAAACTGGAAGGTGGTTAGGCAGAACTGCTCCTTAAAAGTCGCTTTGTGGGCTGGTGAGATGGCTCAGTGGGTAAGAGCACCGATTGCTCTTCCTAAGGTCCCGAGTTCAAATCCCAGCAACCACATGGTGGCTTACAACCGCCCGTAATGAGATCTGACGCCCTCTTCTGGTGTGTCTGAAGACAGCTACAGTGTACTTATGTATAATAATAAATAAATCTGGGCTGGAGCTAGCAAGGACTGAGCGAGCAGGGTCTACTGGAGCGAGCAAGCAAGGTTGAGCAAGCAGAGGTCTTAAAAGTCAATTCTCAACAACCAGATGAAGGCTCACATCTATCTGTACAGCTAGAGTGTGTACTCTTATACATAAGATAAATAAATCAATCATTTTTTAAAGAAGAAGGTCTCTTTGTGGCTGAGGCTACTGGGTCTAGACTGCAGTAGAGGAGGAGCAGGGGCGCTGGTTGGACAAGGGATCTGAGAGGGTCCAGGGCAACTCAGATGGGGCTTTCAGGATCCCTGGGACCATGGGTCACTGGGTCACACTAGCTCCCAGTGCCTGGTTCAGAGAAGGGTGACCAAGCATTCCTATTGTATGGGAATGAGTGGTTATCCAGGCTTTCTGGCCTAATCTGTTATGATCTGTTATGACCTGGGGCAAAGGAGAACAATGAGTCATTCCAGTTTACCTTTGTTTCCTGTGCTTCAGAAGCTTGCTGCCCACTGATCTTCGCACGACCTTTAGAGGGATTGCTACCAATGATTTTTTTTTTTTTTTTACAAAATGAAAGCCATAGCAAGCAAACAGCAGTGGCAGCAGCAGCAGCTACTTTTTACAGCCAGGTCCAGACAATGAATTCCAGGCTAGTCTGGCATAGGTAATGAGCTCCTGCTGTGATGGAAATTAAGAGACTAAAACCAAAACAAAGAAAGACACACTGGTGGCCTATTTCAAACTTTCAACGATGCCATTGCCTTGGAGAGCCTGTGTCTGGTCCCCCACCTCCACTCATTTTTATTTTCCTCCAGTCTCATTTCCAGCCACGCTCAGTGATAAATGCCTATAATCTCAGCAGTCAGAAAGCTGAGGCAGGAGGATCACTTCAAGGTCTAGGCTATTCTGGATGACATAAGGAGACTCTGTCTTTTTTTTTTTTTATTAAGGGTTAATTTTCCTTCAATTTTGAAAAGTCCATACCACATATACCCTTTTTCCTCAATCTGCCCCAAGTTAGGCTTCTCTTTGTCCATGGCAGCCTCAGACCAGCCTGACTCAAATCCATCTTTCAAGGTTCAGTTACTCCTGAGACATTGAGTTCTCTGAGTCCCTAAGGCACATTACATGTACTTTTGGGAGAGCACATGCTGAAAAGTTAGGCCGTGTGCCTAGATCTCATCTCAACAGCCAAGTTCTAGTAGACAATAAGCTTTCAGCATGTGTGCTTTGAGTAGCCAGTGTGCTCACAGGTCAAGAGGGCATTCAATGGAAAGCTTCCCTTTCACTCCTACCCTGTAGCGCCCCTGGCATCCTTCCCTTTTCAGTGCGACTTATCTGGATTTAAGCAAATCAGGCCACTTGCTTGGTTAACTGAATAAAATTAAAAAAGCACTAAAATCCTCCAAATGCTTAAAATCTGGGGCTGGCTACATAAGTGAAGCTATACTAACATTATGGTCAGTAGGCCAATAAAACTAGTTCAAGGCATACTGCTGCAGTATTTACTATGCTTCCAAAGAGGAGGTACAGTGAGCTTCATTTGGTGGGAAAGCAGTCTCCTCAGAAATGCTCCATTAGTCTGCCAGGTATGGCGATGACTGCCCCTTTAAGGCAAAGAGATTCTGAGTTTTCTTTTATGTAAAGTTGTTTGAATATGAAAAGAATGAGGCTGGATTCTTGTGAATCTTCCTGATGAAGCAGTGTGATTCATGATAGGACTCATTCATTCCCTGATCCATTCAGCAAATGTCTGAATATTTGCTTTCTCAGTGGGGAGAAGCCAGAAACGATGGCGAGCTTTTTAGGATGAGCACAAGTTGGTTATGGGAGACACAAGAAGCCCTGATGGAGAGAGGCCTGGGGATGGTTGAGTTCATTTCAAGGCTGTCAAGTTCTAGTTCTGTTTGTACATGAGGAGGAGTGGCACTGTACATGACAGGAGACAGGTCTGGGATTTAGGTAGAAAAGTTAGGGCAGGGAACAGCTCTAAGATAAAGATAATCTTGGGAACAGAAGGCAAGGTTGAGACAGGAAAAGATTGACAAAGAAATGAGAGGGAACATTAAATAAAGCTGGCAAAGAAGTCTCAAATAAGACTATTTCTCAATTCCTTGGAGCCAGGGCAGGGAGCCAGGGCCAAAGGCAGCAAATGTTCAATATCCCCTTCTTCCTTTGTAAAACGCATGTCCTCGTGGTCTGTGTGTGTTGTTTGTTGTTCTGGAAGGCCTAGTGGATGAAGGGGGCTTTGACTGGCTAACAAAATATTCAGGAATCCCAGAGTGAGAGGTTGTCACAGAAAGCTTTCAGGCTTCCCCTTAAGCAAAGGTCAGCCAGGATTGAACATGGAGAGGGTTTGGCAGAAGGAGCAAGGGCCAGGACTATTTTCCTATAGGTTAAGGTAGAAGAGGTGTGTGTGTGTG
>NC_045030.1:100850004-100854779 GCF_008632895.1 Mastomys coucha | reverse complement strand
GCTCAAAACATGTTCAGAGAGCAGTTTGCTACCAGGATATATTCTATCTTCATATTGCTCTGTGCGGGGTGCTTGAAGCACAGCCCACTAGATGCTGTTTTGGAGTGAGCTCATCTGGAATCCAGGCTCATTAGAGCCAAGTGATCTTTGGACACTCATTTATCTGAGCCTCAATTTTGTCTTCAGCATACCCAAGCTTTGGTAATATGTACCTTGGGTAGCTATAAGGATTAGAAATGCTCTGCGCAAAGCTCCTAGTATATAGTAAGAGCTTACTACACAGTAGCTATTAGCATTACTGCTGTTACCACATTGGAGTGGTACTGGCCTAAGACATTGCTCAGTTTTACTGTCATTGAGAGATCTGTTACCAGTTGGGACAAAGAACCTGAAAGCCAAGTCTTTGTTCATTATTCTTTTCCATAAATCTGTCAAAGGCATCTTGGAGCTGCATATGAGAAACCCAGTTCTCAGATTCAACTACCTGGAATCTTTTCCTTTGTCTGTTGTTTTGTCACACACATGCGCGCACACACAAACCATGCCACAACCATGCCAGAAACCTTTCGGCTGCTGCTGATCTGCAGAAGATAGACTGAGAAAACACTGAAGCAATGAAGAATCATCGCATTCCATCTATACACATTTCCAAGCCTATCTCTACAAGATCCAAACTCCCCCTTTAAAAACCACAGTACCTAGCCTGGTGGCATGTGCCCAGAGTTCTAGCCCTCTGGAGGCTGAGGCAAGGAGGATCACTTTAGCCTGGGAATTTGAGAGCAGCTTGGGCAACAGTGAAACTTTAAAAAAAAGAATGATAGCACAGACTGAACAATTCCTTGAATCGTAAAACCTCAGGGTTGCCTGACTGCAGCTTGGCTCAGGGGATAGAAAGGAATTTGGGGCAGCAGTGTGCAGGTGTGAGTGAGTACTGTTTTGCAAGGAGAACGTGGTAACAATATTATTGCTGTATGATGGCCCACTGGGATGGGTGGCAAGTGCCAATTGGGCCTATGAGCCATCCTGAGTCCAAAAGGAAGTGGAGGAGGCTCTTTTGGAGTTCAGATGAGAGAACTGATTTTAGTTTCAAAAGTCCCTCCTTTTTAAGTCACTTTAAGTGACAAAACTGAACAGTTTACTCCAGGTGATAGAATCCCAAGAACTGAAACTAACCCAGAACACTATTTGAGGTTTTAAATCACTTCTTTTACACCCCCCCCACTGTCTTTCTCAAGAGGATGTTGAGGGGTGCAATAATAAAAAGGACACCAGTATGGAATGCCCTGAAAAGAAAACCTGCTTCCAATATTGGCAATGATGGTACCTATCCGGAAACCCAAGGCTACCCAATACTGATACTAATACTAATACCAATAGGAAAAGATAAAAGGCACCCCCTCCTTGCTCCCTCTCTTCCTTTCCCTTTACTTCCTCACTTTATCTTCCTCTCTCATTAACTTTTTGTTTTTCTTTGACAGTGTTGTGTAGCCTAGGCTGTCTTCAACTGATTGTGTAGCTAAGGCTAACCTTGAATTCCTGATCCCCCTACTTCCACTTCCAAGTGTTGGCATCCTTGTGTACCACCACACCGGACTTTTCTTTTTCAGTCCGATCTCATTATGTAGTCCAAGCTGGTTTTGAACCTGAAACCCTCCTCTGTTCTGGGATTATAGGTGTGCATAGTGCAGGAGGCCACCATTTACAGATCTGACTGCCCTCTCTGTGAGAGCCACAGCAAGCAACTGCTTGCACTCACCTTATGCATTTCGATGCTCTGCTTAGCAGTGTGACAGAGATAAGTCATGGATTCATCTCTTTGACACGGTTTCCTCCACTGGAGAATGAAGATATATCTTGCTTGACAGGACGTGAGAATAAAGGAAAACAAACAAACAAGCCCCCCACCCCCACAAAGCAGCATATGCGTAATTACAGGAATGCAGGCACACTTATACATGTGAATGATGAACAGAACGGAGAAGCAGCAGTATAGTTACTGTCGAGAGCATAGAGAAGCCCTGGGTCCTGGAATTCACCCAAATCAGCTGCCTCTGAGACCCTGGAGAGCCTGGCTCTCGTGGGAGTAGAGAGGTGGTGCTTTTTTGGTTTCTGAGCAATGAGCCATCAGGCATGTAGTGCTGAGGAGAATGGAGGAAGATGGGTTGCTCACCACCTCCCTCTGGCTTTAGCTGAGGGAGTAGAGGCGGGAAACTGGCAGAACCTTTTCTTTGCTGAGTCAACTGAGGAGCCTGTACAGCTCCAGCGGTGTTTCACTTTTAGTTTGGGGTTTTAAGGATGCTCCCACCAAGAAGTAGCCTGAAGATATGTGACAAAAAGGCTAAGGAACTGAGAGGTGCAGGGTGGGCTTGGGAAAACAACGATGCTTAGTCCAACCCGCTCTGTAGCACAAGGGCAGTATTCCTGCTTCTGCGAGGCCTTTGTGTTACTAGTGAGGAAAGAATCTCATAGTAATGGCCTATTACTTGCCCATTTCCTTTTCCTTCTTAGTGGACAGTCACAGACTGGATACCAGCATGAAAGGCTAATTTTTCAGTTGCCTGACATTATACTTAATCATCCCAGACCTGGGAGACAACTTCTCTACATCCACCAAAGACAGACACTTTTTGGAGTTTTTACTACATGAACTCAAACAGGTTCCACTTGACCAAGTCAGGATTAGAGCCCACTTTATGTGGTCTGCCTTTTGGATCTCCATGTGTACAGAGGCTTAATGAAGTTGGAGACTATAGAAAGTACAATCTTAAAAGGACTTAGACCAGGGGGATAACCCAAGCTAGCCAGTTTGTAAATTAAGTTCAGGGTGGGGTTCTAAGGGCAGAAGAAAAAAGCTGTGGCTAGAGGTAGCCTGGCAACCACTGGAGAAGAGCTGAGAACACTGCTTCTAGCTCAGTAGGAAATTTCACCCATGCTCTACCAGTTTCAGAAGCCTGTGTGAGGGGGAGACGGATCCTTTATTAGGCAGTATACAAATATATTATTGGTAGCCTTCTTGCTGTCACCACCCACGAAACAACCTCCTCCTCAGCACCTGACAGCCCTCTACTTCCCACCCCATAAACAAGAGGGAATTGAGTCTCTGCAAAGCTTTCTCCTCAGCTAGACTGCAGGAGCTAGAATAAGAGGGCTGAGTCATCATCCTCTTCAAAGGATATCAAAGTGGACTGGAGCTACAGAACAAAAGGATGTTCTCTGAGCAAGATCATAGGCTGCTCTTGGAGGGTACCAACCCCTCTATCCCAGAAAGTTGATCCTTTCAGTGTCATGGGTGCCTCCCTTTTTTCTACATCTCCTTATCTGATCCGCGGGAGTGTACTAAATGGGCCAACAGCAAAGGCATACATTCCCACCACGCTAAGCACAGAACCACAGAGACAAAGTTGTCCCCTGTGTTGGAGGTGGCTGCTTTTCACCTTAAGGCTAATGTTCCTGTGGGGGAAAAGGATACATCTTAAAAGCATCTTCTCTGGTGCCCCCATTTCACTTGGCCACTGATAAAACTAGGTAGGAAGGTAGGTAGAACTTTTATAATAGAAGCTTTTTATTTACTTAGAGTTTCATGTAATTGAGCCTGGCCTTGAACTCGATTATGTAGTTAAGGATGACCTTAAACTTCTGAGCCTTTTCCTTTTACCTCCCAAGTGCTGAGATTACTGGATGAGCCTATATACATGACACTAATTCTTTAAGGATCCCTTCACTCATAGCTCTAATTTCGGAAACTCTTCCCTCATCTCTTCTTCTTACTTCATAGCATGGGTATTGCTTATAGGGATCACAGCATACCTAGTGGGAAGGAGAAAATCTAGGCAATTCAGATGCTGGGCAATTCTTGCTCAAAATGATAGATGACAGGGATTTCCAGATACTTAAGAGACCCACAGCTAAAACCTGGGGCTCCCCATAGACAACAAAACCAGCTGATACCCACATTTATACATAGGCCCACATAATAGAGGGGGTTTTATTTAATTTTTTTAAAAGAGAATCAATTCATACTATCGTTGGTTATATAGATCCATTTCTTGGTGTTCTTTTCTGACCACTTAAGAAATCTGAATATAGCATGATGAGATTAATAAAGCCAAACAAAAATTCACTGGTCATTACCTAGGGTACAAGCAATTATTTGACACTATCAAATGCAAAGCAAGACTCCACATGGCTGTCCTCACTGCACCCTCCTGAAGTTGTCCTTGGTGTGAAGGTGTGCACCACGTTGTCCTCTGGCCTTTTGGAATGACTAGCCCATGTTCTGCCGGTTACCATAGCCCCTGGGATGGGTGTCCTTCCAGTCGTCCCACTCTCGCATCCTGTGCAGGGCTCTTTCCTCACCCTCTTCATCCTTTGGCTCTTCATCTTCCTGCTGCTGAGCTGCTCTTTGGAAATCAGCTAACATAGGAAAATGAGGAAAAGGAGAGATGGAACTGAGGACATGCAAATTGACCCTAGGAGCTCAGCTCTGCTCTGAACAGACAGTGAGAACAGAGCACAGCTAGCTCACAAACAGGGAGGACAGGACATGTTCACTGCAGAGGATACAACATGCTACTCCATAAGAGCAACTGAAGACACCTCTGGGAGTTTTCACAGAAGCCAAGATCGTAGAGGCATCTTCTACAAATGGATTCTATTTTAGAAAAGCATTCTTGCTAAATGACCAAGAATCCCTTCATTAAAACAAACTACAAACAAATGAAAACAGGCCCCGCCTCCACCACAAGTAACAATAAAAACCCTAGAAATCCAAAAAA
>NC_045030.1:100849274-100849933 GCF_008632895.1 Mastomys coucha | reverse complement strand
CAAAAAAAAAAAAAAAAGCTTTATACAATTGCAAGTCATCTTGCCAGTCCCAACTTGCTTTATTATAGTCACATAATCTTTCTATGTATTTACTTTTTCTTGAATTTGTTAATGTCACAGAATTCTTACACTGTCAAGCATGCCTGAGAATCAAATGAAAGAAATGGTTCCATGTACAGTCATTCACTGATACTTGATTTGTGTGCCTTTTGATAATTTTACATTCTTTGATACATTTTTAACACGCCTTGGAATTTAATTACTGCAGGTCTCTAGCTTTCCAGTAATTTGCGTTAAATCAATTTCTTCACATTTGTCTCCATTCACCTTTCAATAACACAACACCCACACAATTTTCTGAGAAAAATATACATTCTTTGGGGCTAGCCACCCAAGCATGAGGATATGAGTTCAGATCCCCAGCACTGACACAGCAGCACATGAGTGCATTGCCAGCACTGGAGAGGGGAGACAGGCAGATTGCTGGTGCTCACTGGCAAGCCAGCCTAGCCATATTGATGAGCTGAAGTTTCAGTAAGAGACTCTTGTCTCAAAAAATAAGAGACTAATTGGAGAAGACATTTGATGCTTGATATCAACCTCTAGCTTCCATTTAGGAGCATATCCAAATAACCACGTATAATGCACACACACACACA
>NC_045030.1:100846239-100849047 GCF_008632895.1 Mastomys coucha | reverse complement strand
CAGCCAGGGATACACAGAGAAACCTGTCTCGAAAAACAAAAAAACAAAAACAAAACAAAAAACAAAAAACAAAAAACAAAACAAAAAAAGAAAGATCTACTGGAAACAGTTAAATATCAGACTTAAAATAGGAAATTAGTAGAAGAAAACAGAGGTGAAATCACTTCAGACCTGGGAAGAGGTAGAGATTTTAAAATTGATCTCTTTGTTTTTATATTTGTTTACTTAGTGAGCTTGCGAGGAGAGGTGGCTTGCCACAGAACAACAGCTTGTGGGGATGTTTCGTTCCACCTTGCAGGTTCTGCTTATTGAACTCAGGAGCTTAGCAGTCTTGTATGGCAAATGCCTTTACCAGCTGAGCCTTTTCAGATAAGACCCCCAAAGCACTGGAAACAAACCCAAAAACAGACACATGGGATGACCTCAAACTATAACAAAAAAGTCTCTGTACAGCAAAAGTAATGATCAACAGTATAGAGACAACCTACAGGTTTGGAGAAAAGGTCTACATCTAAATTAGGGATATATATTCAGAGGATAGAAGGAACTCTGAAAACTCAAAAGTAAAAATACAAAAAGAAGGGCACTAAACTTAAGTAGACATTTCTCAAAAGAAGACATACAAATGATCAATAAATATATGAAGAAATGGTTAGCATTATTAGGCATTAGGGAGACATCAACCAAAAGTACAAGACCTTCAGTTAGAATGTTTATTATGTAAAAGGGAAAAATTAAATTCTAGAAAGAACGTGAGTAAAAAGAACCCCATGCACATTGTTGGCAGGGTTATAAACTAGTATAGTTACTGTGAAAAACAGTAGGGAAGTTACTTAAAAAGTAAAAGCATAAGTATCACATGATCTAGCAATCCTGTGACTGGGCAAATATCCAAAAGAAATGATATGCCAAGGAGACTTTTGCACTCTCATGCTCACTCACAGTGTAAAAAATGCAATGAACCCAAGTGCCTATCTTCTGAAGTATGGATAAAGACAATGTGTTACAAATACCTAAAGGAACACTATGCAGACACTTAAAAAGGATGAGCATCTTGTCATCTGAGGCAACATAGATGCAACTGGAGAGTATTAAGCGAAATAAACCAGGCATAGACAGTAGAGTACCACATGATCTTACTGAGACATAGGATCTAAAAAGAAGTTGACAAGATAGAAGTTCAGAGTAGAATAGTGATTATCAGAGTATGGGAGAGGGAGGGATGGATAAAAGGATGGTCAATGGGTCCTACGTTATAGTTAAGTTGGAGGAAAATTCTGGTATTCTATTACACAGAATAGTAACTTTAAATAATGACAATATACTAATAAAAGCTAGAGGACATTAAGCTCAGTGTAGAGTGGTTATCTAGCATATGTGAAGCCCCAGGTTCCATCCCTACAGCCACAAAAAGAGAAGGGAAAAGCTAAAAGGCGTTTGAATGCTTTCTTTTGGATATCTGCCCAGTGGTGGGACTGCTAGATCATAAGGTACGCCTATTTTTATTTTTTTTAATTAAGTGAAATGATGTTTGTGGAGACAGCTATGTTTCTCCTGATTTGAAAGCATTATACAATATATATGTATACTGAAACATTGCATGATACCCCTAAGTTTGTACCATTTTTCTATGTCAATTAAGAATTCAGTATAAACGCTGATAAAGAAAGGTTTGGTTGTCCAATGCACTTATGTTACTTAGACTTGACTTTTTGTGTGTGTGTGTGGGGGGGGGGGGTACTAGAGAATTAACCCAAAGCTTCATAAACACTGAGCAGGTGCTCTCTTAGCTGAGCTGTACCTGCAAACTCCATCTTCTTCTTGTGGCCCTGGGGGTGTGGGTAAATAAGAGGGTACTACACATACTAAACTGAAACTTTACCTCTGAACTCCCTTCCTCGTCTCCAGTTATTCTTTTTGAAGACCAACTGGCTAGTGAAAATGAAAATTTCCCAATCTTTCTCAACACATGAGCTAAGTAAGTTTCTGGGGATTGCTTCCCTGCAGAATTAGAAAGGCTAAGATAGTCTGCTTTGTCTTGATAGGAATGTTTTTTCTCTCTCTCTTGTTTTTGACAGCATCCCACTGTGTAGACCAGGCTGGCTTGGACCATGCACTGCTTTACCCCTGCCCCTGAGTGCTAGAATTACAGACCAGACTGGGAATGGTATTTCAATGCCACAATTTAGGCTAGTGGACATAGGCATTCCTAGGCTACTCCTTGTTTCTATTCTTTTCAGTGGCTAAAGCAAAGGTCTCTCTGCCTTTACTGTGACATATATGCTTTCATATGTTCATATTAGGGATACAGGATTGCTGTTACTTCCTTAGAAACTCTTTTAAGTTGCATCTGTGTTGTTACACACCAAAAACCTTTGTTCTCGGAGACAGAGGACAGACTACGAATACCAGACACTTACGCAATGGCACCCCCTTATATCATACAGCTTTGAATAATTACACTAATGCAATCACCAACATAGTCACTGAGAACTGTTAAAGCGTTTTGCATAGGCTTTTCTTATTTCCTCATTTTAAGGACTGGTTGCACTGTGTATGCACATTATCCAAGCCTATGAGTATTATACATTCATTCCCTCTTAACTCTTACTCAGTCTTGGTTCTACCAATAACTGTTCCCAGTCACCACCAATGTCTCTCACTATGGCAAGTGGTCTCAATCTCATTTTCTAGAAAATTCTTCAGGGAGGGAATCATGGGATTAAGAGTTCCTGGGTTTTAGTCAGAATGGCTAGGATAAAAAACTCAGGTGACAGCAGATGCTGGAGAGGTTGTGGAGAAAGAGGA
>NC_045030.1:100842927-100844392 GCF_008632895.1 Mastomys coucha | reverse complement strand
CGCCTGCCTCTGCCTCCCAAGTGCTAGGATTAAAGGCGTGCGCCACCACCGCCCGGCGATAATTAATTTTTTTAAACCTAGTAGTTCTATTCAAATTAGTCTTACCCATTCTGGGTGAATTTTTCAGGAATATGCTGTTTATATCTGTATTTAACATTTGTCATTTTATCCCAAATCAGCTTTAGTTTATACTTTTCCTTGTTAAAAAAAAATTTAAATATTTTTCCACACAATATCATTTTGATCACATTTTCTTCCCTCCCAACTCCTCTGTTTAATTTCTGTCTTTCTGTTGACTGCCTTCCTTTTCCCCTTTTCTCTGGAGAGGCACTCTCAGTGTTGACTCATTTTCCTTTTGTTCTATTTTAGCTTTACCAAGTTTCCTGACCCTGATTCTGGTGGTTCCTCTGTGGTCTGCACTGCTTTTCAACTAGTATCCCCCATCTCGTTTAAAAATATTATTCCCTATTTGTTCTTTTGTTTTTGTTTTGCTCTGGTTTACGTTTTGAGACAGAGTAGCACAGCTGAGGCTGGCCTGGGACACCGTGAGTAGCTGAGGATGACTCTGTCCTCAAGGTCCTCCTAAGTGCGCTGGGATTACAGGCATTACTATCACCTTGGCTTTGTTAACCTCTCCTCTGGAGTGCTTGCACTTTCTTCCTTTAGCCCCTTCATTCCGTGTGGGATTTGTACTTTTCCTTACAGTTCTGCAATATATTCCACATGGCCCAACTCATCTACTTAAAAGTATATTCACAGTTTTCTAACCATTATCAGACTCTACTACTAATTTTTGTGTGAAGTTTCTTTGGAACGTTTAGAAAGGCTTGTGATTCAAGGTGGTTATTATTACTGTGCAGGTGTTCCATTCTGCTGCTTTTACACTGACTGGAGAAGTATGCCTTTCCCTATCTTTACTTTGTGGTTCACAGGGATTCACTGTCGTCTATCTCTGTTGTAAATATTGCCCAAGTTTACTTTGTACTTTTATTGAACTATAAACACACACAGAAAAAAGTGTTACCTCCCCCCTCAACTCAGCCATCAGACCTCTGGCAGTCTCTGCTTGGAGGCTACCACCTGAGGAGCTAAGACAAAAGTTCTCTGTTCATGCCTGGAAGTTCACACCTACCGACTTAAGACATCCGAGTTGCTGGGGACTTTGGCACCTGACCTTTTCTGCTGGGGACTTTGGCACCTGACCTTTTCTGCTGGGGACTTTGGCACCTGACCTTTTCTGCAGTGTTTATGTTATGCAAATATCATGTAACCTAGAGATTTGATTTCGGTTTTTCCATGTACCTATAAAAAATCCTGGATTTTCTAAGTAAAGTAGAAGAAGCCTTGATTGGGACGCATCTTGGCTTCGTGTTTTTTCTTGCATTTCTAACCCTCTATTTCAGGTCCTTTGTTCCCTCCCCTGAGAGAACCCAGTTCTTGAACCTGCAGGCAGTTTCAGAAAAGT
>NC_045030.1:100829197-100842724 GCF_008632895.1 Mastomys coucha | reverse complement strand
GTAGCTCAATGAATTGTCATATATTAAACAAATCCATGTAGCTGGTACCCAGCCAGAATACAGAACACTACTAACTTTGCAGAAGCCCCCTCAGGTCCAATTGCATTTCTGACCCACCGCTAAAGACAAATACTATACTGGCTTTTAATCAGCACATAACAACAATATTTTTGAACATTATACAAATGAAATCACAGTATAAATGCTTTTCTGCTTGTCTTTTCCACACACAATTAGGTGTGCTTAAGCTAGATTTGTTATTTACAGCTGAAGAACTACAGTTAGCTTAACCTTACAGCTACATAGCAGCTCACTGTATGAATATGCGAAAATGTACTTATCCACTCTGGTATGTATGGGCATCCAAGTAAATTATATCCACAGTGGGCTACTAAAAACAATGATGCTATGCTTCCTAGTTACATTATGGGCACTGTCTCTTCCTTGAGGGGGCATCTTTACCAGTGGTTCTCAACCTGTAGACCACAATGCCCTTGTGGGAGTCACATATCAGATATCCTGCATATCAAATATTTGCATTACAATTAATAATAGTAGCAAAAGTATAGATATGAAGAGCAACAAAAATAACTTTATAATTGGGGATCACTACAATATGAACTGTATTAAAGGGTCAAGTATTAGGAAGGTTAAGAACCACTGGTTTATACTGAGACATGAAACCCTGAGGTCATAGAAGTATACCTGTATTCAACTTATGTAGACTCACCATCAACTCTTAGACTTCCCACCTTTCTTAGTTCCCTTCATTTAGGCTTACTTCTTGTTTTCTTTTTTCCTGACTTACTGAAGTAGGGTTTTCAGTCACTAATTTTATTGCACCCTCCTCCCCCCTACTGTATTTTCAAAATGACACATACTTCACTCTCAGCTCAGTGTTCACTGTATTTCTCAAAGTCTGATGCTCCTCCATTGGAATTCTCCCTTGACTTGGGGGTTATTCGGGTGCTAATTCCCATTTAGGGGAATTTCCCGGCTATGTTATAGTGTAAGAACACATTCACTGTGATTTCAATTTCTGAAAATTAACAGAAACTTATGATGGTGGATGTGTTGTGTGTATTTGAAAACGTTTATTTTGCTGTTGTTGGACATAGTGCCATAAATGCCAAATAGTGTAGGATGACTGCCAGTGTGGATCAGATTTTTCTAGAGCCTTACTGGCAAACAGAACTCTATAAATTACTAGAAGAAATATTAACTTTTCCAATTGTCTCCTCTACTGACAATATAGCTGGGGTGAAAAACATTGGAGGAAAGACTTCTGGTTCACAGTTCCAATTCTTCATAACTTGTCCCTATACCTTTGGGTTCAAAGTGAAGATGAATATCATGGTGAGAAGCATGTGCTAGAACAAAGCTGTTTGCTTTCATGGCAGCCAGGGACCAGAGAGGAAGCATGAGAGAAGGGGCCCTCAAGGACCTATTTCCTCCAATAAAGCTCTTACTTCCTAAGGGTCTATCCCTTACTAATAGCCCATCAAATTATTAGTCCACTGATGAAGTCAAAGACTCCAGGGTCCATTCACTTTCTACAGCCCTACTTGCTGCACTAGGGATTATGCTCATTATGACATGTACAATTCAAAATATGACACCAACTATGACTATATGTTTGTCTATTTCTCCACTTGTTTTTGTCTTCCTGTAATGTGGGGCTTGTTAACAGGCACTTACAAAGTTCTGATTCATGTGTGCTCCTGGGTAACCGCCCCTTTCTTAACATCACTATAGCTACTGGAAATATGGTACAGAGTTTTAGATTTTTTTTCACTTTTGATAGTTGATATATAATTTTTTATATTTTAAAATACATAATTTCCTATTAATAGTAGGCAGTTGTATGAAGATCATCAATTTTTGATTTTTCATTTGAAGGTCTGTTCCATTTACATTTAAGGTGTTCTGGATTTGGCTATTCACTAGATGAGTTGGCATCTCACTGCTTTAATTTATATTATCCTAATGACGTGATGTGGACCATCTCATATCTTATTTAGTGAAGTGTCTAAGATATTTTTGGTCTATTATATTTCATCTGGCTGTTCAATTTTCTTACTGAATCTTAAGAGAATATTTGGATAGCAGTCCCTTATCAGATATATCTTTTAAAATATTTGGTACAGTCTATGATTTGTCTTATTCTGTGAGTGTGTGTGTGTACACATGTATGTGTGAAGGTCTCTCTCTCTCACTTCTGATGATCTGGTTTAGGCTGCTGGTCATGTTTAGTCTACTACTCTCCCTGGACTATTCTAGATGCCTCTGGCATCCTTCATCTCTACATATCTCCCTCCATCTCATATCTACAATAAAAAACTTCTCTTCAACCATAATTTCTAGTGGTTATGCCCTCATTTCATTTAACTGGGTGACAATTTCCTTGCCTTCCCCCAGGACTTTAATACACTCAGCTGTCTCTGGCTCCTACTGTTTCTATTGGGATACCAACAAGAATTCCTGTCTTTGCTGTCTGTGTACTTTATTTCTGTATACTTTCAAAATTTCCTGCATAAGGAGTATATGTGTGTGTGTGTGTGTGTGCAGAGATCAGAAGTTAACCCTGAACTGCTCTCTAACTTATACTTTTCAGTCTCTTAATGAACATGGAATTTGCCAATTTGTCTAGCCTAACTCAGCAGTGAGCTTCTGGGATCCTCCTGTCTTTGTCTCCCCAGCACTGGCATTACAGGGTCTGCACCACCACACCTGGCTTCTTATAAAAGATCATATACAACATCAAGAGTCACTGCTCTAAAGGAATTCCCTTCCCTCCTTCAAAGTGTGGCCTGCCCTCCAGTTTTTTGCCTGCTTCTGGTCACTTTGTAGGACATGTAGGGAGTTGCTCTTTTATGAATATTTTGTTCTGTTTCTCCTTTTTGATTGCCCAGGGACCAGCACGATCCAATCTGTTGTCACTGTCACAAGTGGGTTTTTTGGTTCTGCTATCTGGCTGCTGTTTTCATGGCACAAATGGAGAGATCCAAAAGTGACAATGCTCTGAAGCAGCTGCTATTTGCTTTAATGGTAAATGACACTGACAAGATGACTCTGTCAGGCTGTTTGCTCAGGTCTTTAATTGCGAAGGCAAAAGGAACTAGCAGTATAGACATCTCACCACTTCATACCTGATGTCGGCTTGGCTATTCCCCGATCTGGCAATGCTCCGTATTTCTGATGTTGTTCATACCAGTCACTTACTGTCATAGTTGCCAGGCTTGGATAACCAGTTCCAAATACTCTGCAAAAATCACATTTCATTTAGAGAATGAAACAAATGTAGCAATATGGGACAGACTCTTTCCTCTTTAATGAGGAGGTAGGTCTCATTGCTCTACATGGCAATCTTTGGAGGACTTGTACAAACTTCTTCAGTAAGGCAGAAAAGGGGGCATCCAGAAGGGAGCATTAAAGTCAAGAGCTCAGGGTCATCTCCAAATAACTAATCCCAAGGGCCAGCACTCTACGATGACAGTATGAATTGACAATTAAGAGTTGAGAAATGTGGAGAATACTTTCCTATGGGCCTGTGGAATAGCATAAAAACCTCAGAATTCAACTACACCTAGGCAGATACATCCTTCTGAGAACTGCTCACAAAGGCAAGAAGAGTGTCAATAACAGGGGGGTGGGGGTGGGGACATGTAAAGCATGCAATTCTGTATTTGATTCACTAATTTCTTTCTGTGTCATTTGCTTATTTTCAAGTTTGATGTGAAGGAAATTTCTGAGACATAGCAGACATGGAGAAAGAATCAGGAAAGCTTTAGTCCCTCGGCTGAAAGAGCACCATTCATAGCTGAAGCCATGACTTGGCAAAAATGTCCATTTTGTATTTTACTCAAGCATTGCATGCAGCCATCAACTGAGGCTGCGGAAGGCAGGTCGGCCTGCAGCACTACCTACTTGGCTTGTGCCTTGTTCCGAGTGAGGATGAAGGGTTTCATTGGAGGCTTCTCTGGAAGAGTTGAGTGACAAGCTGATTCCTAAGAAGAAAATGAATTTTAGAGGTGCATTTGCCAGTTTACCCATTTTATCACCCAGGCTTTCAAGTCTTCTGGTGTGGAGAAAGCTCTGGGTTCAAAAATCCCACCCCCCTTTCTATTATCAGTGGTCAAGCTTTATGCTTTCTGTTTCCATTTATTTCTTGTTGGGAAGAGTTAGGTGTGAAGATCAGAAGACAATTTGCAGGAGTCAGTTGTTGTTTTCCATCATGTGGCTTTTGGGGGAACAACAGACTTGGGTCACCAGCCACCTTGATGGCACCTCTATTTGTCAGTCTTGAGGGGTGTTCAGTACTTTGCTAAAATGAGAGAGAGAGAGCAAGAAAAAACTATTTGGTTTCAAAATTGCCCCTAAAGAAGGGAATTCTAAGGCTTCCTGCCATGTTCCACATAACCCCCTTGAGCTGAATCTGAAGCACTTTCCTTCAGCCCAACCTTTTGCAGAAAAGAATTAAGAGCTTTCTCCCCAAACTTCTTTCTAACGTAATTATGCTGTTAATCTTCAAGAACCTCTAGAGTATCTTAGAAATTGATGTCTGTCCATAAAAGGAGGGAGGATAGACCAGTGGTTTTTATAGAAAGCTATCTAGACATGCTGGAACAAAGTACGATTAAACAGGAAGTGCTCATTTCATTTTTACAGCATCACTTCCAGAGCCCATCTCAGTACCACATAACAAAGCAAAACTACTTACACTTATTAAAGACAGGAAAGGACTCAGAATGAGTCTAACTTCAAAATGCCAAAAACCACTCATCTGGAAAAATGTTCAAGGGGCCTTATGGCCATGGAATAGTCAACATTCATTCTTTGGTCCTTTAACACCAAGGAGCAGGTTGCTATTTTCCTCAGATAAGAGCTCCCAGGCTCATTAGGACAAGCCAAATGAAAAAGCAGCTGTGCCAAGGCCTCAGATCAATTAGTGTGGTGGCTGATCAAGTCAATTCTTGTTGGGTCCTGTACCAAAGAGCACGTGGCTACAGAGCATATACTCTTTTGAAGCAGCTCCAGAACAGAGTTAGGATGTTTAAAGACATTTGACAGCTCCTTCACAAGATTGTTTTAAAAAGTAGTCTTCTGGGCATTCTGTATATGAAGATACCCCTGCTTCAGTGTCTCCTACCTGGGTGATCAACTTGTCTATGAGCATGAGACTGGGTAAGGCTAAGTTCTAAGTCTTTCCCCAGCCCAGACTCACTCCCTGCTCTTTTGTCTCATCTTCCTTGTCTTTCTCTTGCCCCCACTTCCTACAGTTCTGCTTTTCTTACCCATGCTAATCCTGTTCTCTCCCTTTTCTACAATTAAGTAGATTATAAAGGCCCTATTCCCTCTCCCTGCCTTCTTTTCACAGCCAAAACCAATTGAGATTTTAAGGAAAAGGCATTTCTTCGATACCATCCGGTCCCAACTAAGTGCCTTAAATTAGAAAGCATCAGAGAAGGTTGCTGTAACCAATCAGAAAGCGACTCTGGCCTTTCTCCACTTACTATAATGTGAACAATGCTTTTATAGAGATTGACAAAGATTGAGCTTTTTGCAGTGCTAATGATTAAATGAGGGTTCTATCTATGCTGGACAAGTTCTCTATCACTGAGCTACTTTTCCAGTGAGTTATTTTCCAGTGTTCTATAGTTTTTGTTTAGAGATCTTTGGTTTTGTATCTCAGACAGACCTTAAACTTGTCATCCTTCTGCCTCAGCCTCCCAAGTAGCTGGGATTGTCATCACTACATTCAGCTAAGGATTTTCATTCGATTTCTCTCCTGTGGAATGTTCAAACTTCTGGTGGCAGCTTCCCATTGCTATGTGGTCAAGGACAAGGCTTACCTCTCTTGGAGAGTCTTTTTCTTTCAGGATCTTTATTTCCTGGTCAATGCTCTCAATCTCTTCTAAGCTGACACCAATCCACCTCCGAAGGTGAAGGAGGTGATATTCGCGAACACGCTCATCATCTGCTTGGCCACTTTCCACAGCAGATTTCAGTGCAGACAACCTATGCTCCACCTCCTTCTTCTGTTTGTATCTGTTCCACAGAAAAGCATTACCCATGAACTTAAAAATACAGATTTCTTCAAAAGGTTATATATAGTAAGGTCTGCCTTTGCAGATGTTCAGGCCGTATGTATGCCAATTCCTACCTTGGAAGTAGAGTCTATGATCTAAGAAGGGGTTCTATAAGCCAGAGCCAATTCCCAGACTACAAAGCAAGATAAGCCTAGGAATATCTTGATCTCAGTAAGACCTATCATCTTTCGGGATGAGATGCTTTAGTCATTTGGCCACATCAGTCCTTACTCTGCTGGATGCTCAGTGCCACAGTGCTTCCTGTAAGTCTCCATTTCGAAGTTGCATCTTCAAGGAATGGCAAAACCTTAATCGGTCAGTTTACCTGCCACCAATGCCAGGACTTCCTTAAGAAACTGCTGAAAGGCTGGTCATTTTTTTCCTTTTATGCAAAACATTCCTGAGGTAGATCTTCTGACTCGCCTCTATCCAATTTTAGGATTCAATGATCTCAGCTGCCATTTCTGGGAGGCATTCTAGTACCTCATCTCTCATTCATCTGTCAATTATCTCCAGAGTATGATAAGCACTTTTCATGCTAGAGACAGTTTATAAAGGACAGTCCTTGCTTTCAAGCATCTTTCATTCTAGCAGAGGAAGACAAACCAAAAGGAATAGATGACAACTTGGATGAGGATACATGCTACAATAGAGCAAAAAGCAAGGTGAATGGCCAGAACAATGGTGTGCAAATAGCCGTGCTAGTATATATAGAGTGAGCAGAAGTGACCTTTCGGAAGAGATAGCCTGAACAAAGCCATCAAGAAAAGAAGGTAGGAAGTCATCTTGATAGCCAGAAGAGTAATCTAAGAGGGAAAAGCAAATGTGCATGGAGGAGTGGCTAGAACAGACAGAAAGCAGGAAAAGGAAGAAACCAACAGAACTTTAGCTAATGATGAACATAAGAAATGGGGAGATAGCAGTGCAGGTGGCAAGAGATAAATATATTTAAAACACAAAACAGGCAATATGTTGGATATGAAGGCTTGCAACAAACAGGAGCCAAGTCAAAATGCCATGGTTACCAAGAGAAGTATAGCAAAATCCCTCTGCCTGGAACCCTCCATTCTGCACTTCCAGAATAGGACCCTCTTCTGCAAGGGTACCTAGATAAGGTCTTAGCTTCAAGTCGATGGAGAGTTTTAAAGTGAGGGAGGTGCTCCTCAAAGTTTATACAAAACTTTACGTGGATACATTCTCTTCTTTCCTTCCTCTGCATGCATGCCTTCTTCCTCTTCTCTCATTTCCCCACCCCCTGCTTTCCCTTTCCAGCTTTTTTGCCAAGAAGATGTTTTATCCCAAAGTCAAGGACCACTGCACTGTGTTTAGGCTCTTCTTTTAAGCAACAAGAAAGTATCTTGTATGTTACAAATTGTTATGGCAATTGCTACAAATTGTTATTGTAGGCTTCTGGGTAAAAGAATACAAAAGTCAATTCCTAGTTCAGGAGTACTACTACAAATTACTTGAGAATGTTTAATTGGTTCCACAAGTAGCTACTCATCCTCTTCCATGGAGGTGCCTATGACATAGGAAAACAACATACAAGAGTCCCAGAATGTATATACTCCAGGGTGAAGTCTGGGTACGTCTAGTGGTCCTTTAAGTAAAGTTGTTAGGTTTTTCTCCTTCTCCATGATCATTCAACTCATGCACTCTCTGCTCCGTTCCTTTGTTTTCTATGTCCTTGCTTCAGTGACTTAGCTCTTTTCCATCCTTTAGACTCCTGGCTCTTCAGCACCTGTTCTTTCAGGTCAGTGGCTTAAAAAAGCAAATAACACAAAACAAAACACCCCCCCAAAAAAAAACCCAAAAAATTTTCTCTTAGAAAAGGAACTTAGTTCACATGAGAATTTGAATAAATAGGATCCCAGTAAGTAAGATACAGACAAAAATGTGCCTTGGCAAAATTAGAGGAAGGCTCCCAATATTACTCAGACACTGGTGGAACCATAAGGCTCAGTCTAAACCACCTCAGTGTTCTAGGCTCCCCAGGGTAGACCAACTACTGCCTTAGAATTCCTTATCTCTATAACTACCCTGACTGGAGAGTTTCTTTGTGCTGTTTCCAAGCAGTTACGGAGTACTAAGGAATTACAAATCTGTATCAAGTGGGCCAACCACAACAGTCTACTATCATACAGGGTTATCTTTTATGCAGATTACATATTAGCATCATGCTTGCCCGATGGCCAGGTAGTTGTAACACTATATTTCCTTCAATCTTGCTTCATCCTTCCCCATCATCATTTATTTTATCCTGCTTTCTATCAATCTTGTTCCTATCCACTTCTCTCAGGTGTCACTGTCAGTTAGCTGCTGTCATTACTCATAGCTGTAAATTTTCACTCTACAGTTTTCTGTCCCCCCACCCAGAATCACCTTTCTGCAAAGTACTTTGTACCCTGCCTAGTGATCACTTGTCTATGCATTAGAAGGAACAGTTTCAATTCTAGCATGGCCACTTCCTAGCTATGTAATTTTGGTCAAGTCAATTCGAAAAGCACATTCTTATAGCTTTATAATGTAGATCTACTTCATGGGGTTGAATTAAGATCAAATAGAAAAATGCACAATAAAATTCTTTGTAAAGAGCAATATAAATGTTGATAGCAGATGAGAAAACTGAGTTTAGAGAGGGGATGGGGACAGATCATGCCCCATCTATTAAGTGGTAGAAGTCAGTCACCCCAAAATGGTCTAATTCTAAAGAATCAATGTTTACAATGCTGTATTGCTTCCATCTTTTGGAATAGTACTCTGTCTCTTCAAAAACCTCCAAGCTTTAACTATGATCCAATGCTGTGGTGGGTACCATGAGATACAATACAACTGGAATACTAATAAACTACTAGTCAAGGCCTCTGACCTTAAGAGGTCCCAAGTCTAGAGACTGAAAGCTATACTATGCTAAATATCATGAATTAAAGTATGTGTTAAGGTGTGTGTGTGTGTGTGTGTGTGTGTGTAGGGGAGTGGACTCAGAATGGATAGAACATTTTGCTTCTATAAATTCCTCTATTTGTATTTTGTTGGATTTCTCCTGATTCGTCTTTCCTTCCCTTTTCTCCCCTGGTGTGCCCCAACTCTGAATTCCTATCTTTTCCCCCTATGTTTTTTTTCTCCCACTGGAAGAAACATCTATATTCACTGAAGTAGAGAGATCCTAAATGTTTTGCATTAGTCGCAAAGTTTTACTTGCACATTTCCACTTGGCTATGGAAGTGGTTATCTAGCTGTCACTTAAGAACCTAAATCCACTAGGTCTTATTACTTACCCAGCTTCTATTTTCATTTCTGTTAAAAGAATGGAGGTGCTGTTACTCAAACACACTCGTAAAACAAACACACTGAGGGTAAGTCCTCAAAGATGAGTAAGAGAATATGCACAGGGAAGCAGATATGAGAGAAGACATACCATTTAGGTGTTTTATTTAGGATAGTCTCAGTATCTAGAGTCATGAATAGAAGGAGTTACAGAAAGCAAGAGTCTGAATAATTTTGGGAAGGGGAGGGTGTTCATTTGTAGTATGGGAGATTGAGCCCAGGCCCTCAAGCACTCAAGGTAAGCACTCTATCATTTAGCTACCAAATTTGCCCTGAACAATTTTTCTAGTCATGTAAATCCTTCTTACAAAAGCATTTACAGTATCTGGGATAGCTGTAACTTCCCTTTTATCACTGCATTCTAGTTGGCCCACTGTTAGCTTGTGGCCCCAGTTTCCGTTCAGTATTCTGTATACAGAACTTTATGTATACCTCTGCTCATACGACTCTTAGCCCTTCTGTCGGACAGGACTATTATCTATTCCCTGTACATATTCAAATCTGCTTCTGTTTGGGAGATGCTTGTGATGTTTCTCCTATTTGTCAAAGTGAACATTGTTGGAGCACTTTGTACATGCCAGGCCCTGTGCTAAGGCATACCACGGTGAACAAGAGAGAAATGGCTCCTACCCTTATAAAGCGCACGGTCTAGTAGGAGAAACAAACCTGAGATGAACACGTGACATCACCGCACAATAATTACATGCCATGAAGCAAAGAAATGTGGAGAAGAGAGAGAATGACAGATGTTCACTACTCAAAGAGACTGGTGTGGAAAGGGATCTCTAAAGAACAACATTTAAACTGAGACCTACACGATGAAGACTTACACATATGAAGAAAATTTAATACAAAGAGAACAGCACATACAAAGAAGGAAGAAGGAACTGGTCTGTTCAAAGAACTGTAGATACGGTCCAATGAACATATGATGAAACTGGAGAAACAAGACACCATATTACACAGGGCCTTGGTTACCTGAGGTTGGGAGCTACTGATGGCTTAGACCAAAGTGTGCTAGCAAAGATGGAAGGCAGCAGGGATATAAAATAGCATTTGTCGTTAGAACTGACAGGCCTGGGGATGGACTAGATTATAAAATTCAGAAAAAGGTACATGTTGAAGCTCCCTCATAGTTTCCTGCTTACATATCCAGGGGAAAAGTGGTGCACTTACTGAAACAGCGAAGATGTGGGTATGTGGGCACACTCGGGAGTGAAAAGCCATGGTTTTGAACTAGAGATGTAGAGTGCTTTCCTAGTATACATGAGGCCCTGGAATCAATCCCTAGCACAACAACAGAAAAGGAAAAGGAAGAAATAGGAAAAAAGCTAGTATCTGTGAAATACCCATAAGTGCTGTTAGAATCAGGGTCAGAAGAATTATAGGACAGTAACATGAGTCCAGGAACATTAGTATAGAGGTAGTGTTGACAACTCACCTGTCACATAGGTTTAAAAAAAAGTTCAACGATCAAAATTACAGGCCAAAGAAATGGAAATCAAAGTTAGATACCTTTTCCTGTTTGACTACTGTGATTTGCTAGTATTGACATTCAGGGAGTGTAAAAGGGGAAATATTTTAAGACTTTGTTCTTCTGGGTGGCAACATTTTTGCCATCCCTCAAAATTCTTAAAATATTCAGAGGATCTAGTCCAAAGAAACAGTAATCAAAGCAGTACAATGGTTTTTTCATAGTATTACTTAGAATCGCATACATACTCCAAGCAAAACAAACAAACAAACAAAAAACAAACAAAAAACCCACCCCAAAATGCAAGCAAACAAAACCGGTTCTAAATACTTGACAATAACAATTTAAATGTTTATAGTACAACTATAGAATGGAATATTACAAAACCATCAAATATGGTTTCAAATGACAGGGGAAATGCTCACAATATTTGTTTTTAAAAAACAGGATAAAAGTTGTATTACAGTATTCTTTGTAATTTATTACTAAAATAACTGTATATCTGAAAGAAAACATATCAGAAAGTTAACAACGACATCTATGAATACTAATTAAGGCTATTTTTGATTTAAAAATAATGTTCTTGTTTTGTAAATTTTCAACAATGAATATTATTACTTTCATATTCAGGAAATCCAGAGTTTCTAATTTGAGTGATCTTTTGGGACTAATCTCGAAGGCCATTGTGTTCCAAAACCTTTCCCTCATTTCCTTGTCTTTCTCTGTATCTCAAGGTATCTACAGTCTTTCTGGGTGTGGACACAAGAGTCACTATCTTAGGTTGTGATCTATGCCTACCTCAGCAGTTCAGTTTTAAAAAGATTCTGGAATCCACGGCTATCATCCGAGCCATGTCTTTAAGATCGTTCACTGTGACTCACTGTTCCTAACTATATTTTCTTCTTCTTCATACCCTTAGCACCTCAACTTGAAAAATCCAAAATCCAAATGTTCCATTTCTCTTCTGCTTTCTCTGTGTATATGCACATGCACTATGACTCAAACTTGGTGCCTTGTATATGCTAGGTTGAACTTATTTTATTCACTAGGTTACTGCCTGGATCTATCAAAAATCAAAGCTTCATGATAATACTGACCTTGGCTAGTTTTTCATCTAGACCAGTTCCTGGCATTTGTGAAGGGCTTAGTAGGTATTTGTTGAATAAACTAATTCTCAAATCTCTAGAGTCCAAGTCTTACCTCTGAGTTTTAGGGTATCATTTTAGGTTACCTCAAGTTAAACATGTCTCAGTACTCAATCTATGCTTTCCCCTATCCCAATGTATGTTTATAAATTAAAATATATTTTTAGTAATTATTTCAGAATTTCATACACACTATTACAGTATTCTAGTCATATTTACCTGCAACTCCATCCAGATCAACCCGACCCCTCCCGTCTCCTTGTCCTTTTGTTTGTTTATAACCCAATTTGTGGGGTCTATTTACTCAGGTGTACTGGGCCAATTTATGCTTCCTAACCATATTAAATAGGTACCACTGTTATTTAATTTCAACAAAGAATGAACCTGAGGCTTAGAAAGGTTAAATAACTTACTTAAACTCCAATGCCTTATAAGGAAAAGCTGATACTCAAACCCAGAGCTCTGCTTCTGCAATCTTACTTTTAGCCAGATATATAACTACACTTGACCTTGACTGATCTGTGTTAAGAGTTTATGTATTTCTCTGCTAATCCTTCATAAAATATTCTATGAAGGAGTATTTACTATCTCCATTTGAAACACCTGGGGGAATTACGTAATCTACCCTGAAATCACACAGTACCTAACGATGGACTTGGGATTCGAACTCCTTACTTTCCTCACATTCTAAGTTCTCTCTGATGTGAACCCTTCGACACTCTCCCTCATTATTCCATCTGCCTCTGCCACCTTTTTGGCTCTAGCCTCACTTTATTGCTTGGGAGGGGACTCTATTCTCAGTCCACACAGCTCCATTCCAGCTGTTTCTTTAATGCCTCTGTGGCTTTACTATGGCTAATGCCATCCTCTCTTCTTCTTCAACCTTGAATTCCTAGTCCTCTTAAACACCCCCTTTCCTGAGAAGCCTAGTCTTCTCACCTGTCCCCTCTCTGCCTGTGGGTTCCCTCGACTGCTTCCACCATACCCCACACATCTCCCTTCAGAGCATTTTATACCGCCATGCTGTTTCTACGCTACTTTTCCCCACAGAGCACAATGATCATCCACATTCATCCAAACACAGAATCAGTTCGTAGCCCCAGTGCCTGACGTTGTTCTTAAGACACTGAGCATTCATTGAGTTTTCTTTTAAACTAAGGTTAAAGCACGGTTACAAGATGCTGTACCAGGGCTCTGATTAATTCAGGATGCTATACATCCCAGCCTGTATGCCTTTGGAACAGAATTGCTCAGTAAATAGTTCAAAATATTGTGTACTTTTGAAATATTTACCCCATACAAACAGCACTATGCACTGATTTGGAAAAAGTTATGATATACTTTGCTAAACCTAATGGTGTGTGTGTGTTGAGGGGCTGGGGGTGGTCGTGAAGCTTTTAGTACAGCCTCCTCAACAAATGGCAAAGGCTTGTTAAGATTCAGGAAAGTTTGCTTTCACCAGGGTCTATGTTCATTAAGAACCAAGAAAATA
>NC_045030.1:100826531-100828016 GCF_008632895.1 Mastomys coucha | reverse complement strand
ATTGGCCAACTGCTTGTTACCAAAGCTTCCCAAAATGACTTCTGGGAATCGCAGTTTTCTGGCCCTGGCAACCGTTTCCAGGGACTCATTTTCAGCAAGCCGCTGGTTTTAAAGTTGTACAGGCTGTTTTACTAAAGATGGGCCCCACGTGGCCAGAAGTGGACTTGCAAGTTCTTAGGATTCTGAGGCACGGGAGTGGCAGGGCTGATTTCCTAGCTCCGGCCAGCGTGAGCAGGCGAACGTGTTCCACGCGTGGAGGACCACGCACCTGCCTTACCTGGGAAGTCAAGTCGTTCCCCAAGTAGATTCCTGATAGCTATCGGTTTCTGGGTCTGCTTACCATAGGGCGTGAAGTTTTAAGTGGCGCTTTCAACCAATGCCCACCTACTGCATCACAGCCCCTATACACTTTGGGCCAGCACCCTGTGAAGCCTTTCTCTTTGATCAGGAACGTTTGAGAACTTGCAGCTCTCGTCTACCAACAACCAGCTGCCTTCCTTTCTTTCCAGGCCACACTTCTATGCACTCTTTGATTCTCTCCCTATATACTGCACCTTTCACCCCGCCGTATGTGTTTCTCCTCTGCACTCATGCAGCACGACCACACTGCATTTAATAGCTAGTGTTTTACAAAATCTATCTACCTTCCAGAATGATTCTGATTCATTTTAGCACTTCCTCCAGTTAGCCTTCATACTGAATTTACCCAGAATCATGATATAAATAGAAAAATAAAGCGATCTCTTTAGAAATCAGCCCAGCTTTGCAGAATGGCGCTTTTTAATAGGTGGCTGGCTACCTAGTGCTTAGATGTGGTTATCTTAAATTTAGATGTGTTGTAAAAGTAAACTACAGGTTTCGATTACATAATCAAAACATATAAAAAACATGTAAAAATATCTAAACGATTTGACTATATGTTGAATGATAATATTTTTTTTGAGACAGGGTCTTTTGTAATCCAGTCTGGCTTTGAAGGAGGATGACCTTTAACTTCTTATCCCATGTGCAGGGATTATAAGAGCATGCCACATTTGCTTTTTGGGGCCCTGGGGACTGAACCCAGGGCTTTGTGCATTCTACACGAGCGCTCCACCAGCTGAACCACACACACCCAGTAATAGTATTTTAGTATATTCAGTTATGCATTCTTACATTTTCTTTGTTTTTAAAAATAGATGCCAACTAGCTTTTTGTTGTCGTTTGTTGCTGTTTTGAAACAAGTTCTCAAGCTTGCTATGTAGGCAAATATGATATTGAACTTCAGATTCTTGGTTTCCACCTCCTGAGTGATGATTACACCTGCAAAGTAGTACAGAGCACAGTCGTAGAGCCTTGTGCATACTTACACAAGCACTCCACCAACTGAGTTACATTCCTGATCCAATCTACAGGAAAAATTGAAGCAAATGTATTATTTTTTTTATATTTTCTTTATTTACATGTAAATTTCTCCTTTCCCAGTTTCCCCTCCAAAAAACAAAC
>NC_045030.1:100820950-100826110 GCF_008632895.1 Mastomys coucha | reverse complement strand
GGCTGCAAACCCCTCAGCTCCATAGGTCCTTGAAGCAAATGTATTATAAATGTATTATTACTTTATTGTATTGTGCCTAGGTTGTATGTGTATTTGGGCACACATGCCATGGCACACGTGTTGAGATCAGAGAGCAGCTTTGTAAAGTCAGTTCTATCCTTTCATCTTCATGTGGATTCTAGGAATGGAACTCAGGTTGCAAGTGCCTGTACCTGCCATCTGGCTTGAACTGGCTGGTTTTGTGGATCAATTTGGCACAAGCTGGAGTTATCACAGAAAGGAGCCTCCCTTGAGGAAATGCCTCCATGAGACCCAGCTGTGGGGCATTTTCTCAATTAGTGATCAAGGGGGGTAGGGCCCCTTGTGGGTGGTGCCATCCCTGGGCTGGTAGTCTTGGGTTCTATAAGAGAGCAGGCTGAACAAGCCAGGGAAAGCAAGCCAGCAAGGAACATCACTCCATGGCCTCTGCATCAGCTCCTGCTTCCTGACCTGCTTGGGTTCCAGTCCCAACTTACTTTGGTGATAAACAGCAATGAGGAAGTGTAAGCTGAATAAACCCTTTCCTTCCCAACTTGCTTCTTGGTCATGATGTGTTATGCAGGAATACAATCTCTCACTAGAAAATGACTGGTTAGAAAATTTAAAGTTACATTTATGGCTCACATGATCCTGCCATATTATATTAATGTAAAATAATTTCAGGGCTTTGAAGGAAAGGATATCATTGCTTTGGACAAATAGTTATAAATACATAATGATTCACTTCAGGCACTCTCTGAGTTGTCATAGGAGATTTATATTAAGTAGAAGGTACATTGCCTGCCCTCTGAAAATAAGGTTTTTATGCCAAATATGGCTGGGAAGCTTTTTTTTTTCATATAAACAACTAGAGGGCAATATAGGACAGCACTGTACTGCAACCGAGAAAGGACAAAGCACTCCACGATTAGAAGGAGTTCAGAAAGTTTTTACTTTTTCCATTTTTATTTATTCAGGGGCATATACATTATGGTGTGTGTGTGTGTGTGTGTGTGTGTGTGTGTGTGTGTGCAGATTAGGGCAATTTTGGAGTGTTATTTTTCTTTCTACCATGTGGGGTCTGGGAATTAAAAAAGACAAGCACCTTTACCATTGAGTCACCACACTGGGCTCTCAGAAGGCTTGTTAGGTAAGACTTATAGAATTTGAAAGCTAGAAGGGAGCCTCAAAATTAGAAAAAAATTATACAGAGGAAATAAGTGACTTGACCAACACATTTATGACAAGGTTAGTGTCCTCTGTTTCAGATGTTAGTGTCCATCTGTGTCCAGATGTTTCTGCTCATCAACCTTCAGTTGGGTAAAATTTAGAGAGCCAGAGAAAGTTGGAGAGATGGCTCTGATAGAGGACTTGAGCTCAGCTTCTAGTACCCAAGTCAGGTGGCTGGCTCACAAGCTCCTACAACTGCAGTTCCAGATTATGGAACACATTCATCTTGTTTTCACATGCACCTGCACACACCTGGTACACACACACACACACACACACACACACACACACACACACACACTAAGATAGAGAAAGCCTTTCATGTGAGATAGAATGAAGATCTGGTGACCACAAGGCTTCCCAAGAGTGAGTGGGAACCAGGGCCTAAGTAGAGTTTGCAAAGGTAGCCCAGCCCAATGATGCTAATAATACCCTTCTTGTCACTCCCATTTTACAATCCAAGGCTGAGTGAAGCATTTTCGGATTCCCTATTTAATTTTCCTGATACTTTGAGTCGCCTTAGTAAACTGATCTTTCAGGGTAAACCTTAGCCAGAAATACAGAAAAGATAAATATCTGTGGTGGAGACTTGGAAATTTAGTAATTGTGACACTAAAAATACTCTGTGCCTCTGCATTTGCTTGGCTTAAGGCATACCTTGGTTGTTGCCTACGAGAGAAAAAAACACACAGAGTTTTAGTTTGGTTCTGACCTTTGTAAGCCATTTCCTTTGTAGATGTTGCTAACTGCTTTCAGGGTGACTGTTATGTATTAGCTCTGTCCTTTAAAGCACTGTATTTCATGATGATATCAACGTTTTAGAAGTCAGAAAAAAGTAATAAAAATGAGTTGTTTGTTGTATTTTTCGGCACAAAACACTTTATCACATTCGATTCCTGTTGTGATGAGGGATTTAATACATAGTGTTTATTTAGGGGAAGTAAAAAGACCTTTAAAACTCAAGAAGACATTATGGTACTTAAACACTGTAGTAACGTAACTCTTTTCCAAGGCAATTTTTAGAGAGGTCTACTGACAGATTTGAAGAGGACAGGATGATGGCTTGCCAACTCAGTGACTTTACCCAGCCTGCATAGTGGTGCCCTAGGCACCTCTGAAGGATACGAAGCTAACAGCACATATTTACACAATACCCATTGCTTTGCATAGGAGGATATGGAAACAAGGAAGGGTCAGATGACTTGCTTAAGGTCACACAGCTTAGGTGAACTGAGACACTGTATATAGTATATAGACTGAGTTGGAATGAAGAAAAACTGGAGTCTATGAGAATAGTAGAGCATATTTTAAGCAATCAATGAATGATTCTGGAAAGGAAATTATTTTCCAAGGATTTCCCCATGTGATTCCAAGATAGAGATGATGGATGGTCATTTGTCATGTTGGATCTTAACACAGAGGGTTTTTTTTTAAAAAAAAAAAAATTTGGATAACAGCTTGTGTGATTCATGAGAGGAATGTTATAAAGCAGCTCTTCCCTTACCTGTCTGAATTTATGTGTCTGGCATCCAGAAACTTCGTAGGCTTTAGAGAGTCTATGGCTAGTCTTTCCTAAGTGGGTGATAATGAACTGTGCACTGTAGTTCTCTGAAAAATCAACACCTGGGCTGAAAATTACAGAGAGTGATTTGCTGAGTACAGAATCATGCTCTGGGGCAGAAGATATGTTATAGATCAAGAGACAAATAATTCAGGGTGACTGTTAGTCCCCTTATCCTCTTTATCCAAGCTAATACCTTTGTGACTAATAGGTGAAATTTTGGAATGCATCGTTCACTTTAGCTGACCAGTAGCTTCTACCAGCTTTGCAGCTATGGGCATTGTAAGATAACATCTCTGAAACATATAAACCATATTTTCCCACTCTGCTGTGGGAAACTCACCGACCTGATGTCTCCACCAATGTATTTGACAAATGTATTTATTTGTGACTTTCTTTTGCTCATTGACAATCAACATACACATAATCTCTTTCTCAGTGGACCATTTCATTAAGGGTAGCCTGAATTTGCTTTCCTGTGCATGGCTACTCATATTTAGTTAAGATTAACAATCTCTTACTTCATTTGGAGTAAGAACTGTGTTTTGCCTCAGTATCCCTGATATTTGTATCTTTAATGCCAGCAGCAGCACTAAATGAAAGTGAATTAATTATATGCGGTGTGATGCCAAGTTCCAAAACCACATTGTAACTTTCCCCCAAACAATTATTATTGCTTACTGAGTAAAGTCTCTCCACAAAGTATTTTCTTTTGAGACTGGAATCTCCTTGCCTAGAGGCAAGAATATTTCATGAAAGGGAAAAAAAAATACCCAGTTCAGTGACAACTCCATTAAATAGCATTAAAAATTCTGTTTCTATATATAACTCCTAGAAACATGACACAACCCTCAATACTACCCCTATGATCTGGTTTTGGGACCTCCCCCTGCTGTTGAATAGCTGTGTTGTTTTCGAAGTCTTTTCCTTCTTTATAGACTTGTGGGCTAATTGAATGTTAGGCACTATGGATTTGAAGAACAGTCACATGAAGTGTGAGCCCTAAAAGAGCCTAGACTTCAATAGAAAAGTTAAGAATAATTTGCTGAGTATTATAATGAAGGTGTGTTAGAAGGATGACGAGGATATGTTTGGCTGTAGTAGACACTAACGTGACTTAAAGTAGCTCTCCTTTCTGATCTGCCTGCTGACTTTGTCATTGTGTTTTTCCATGGATACTAAGCTGGATCTGTTGCAAACTCCTAATTCCTTATCATGTTCTTTAAGGCCTTCAAGCATTTACATGGGTTGTGTCTTTTGCCTTCAATGTTTTTCTCTCCCACGCAGATTTCTGTTCACAATTCATGACAATTCAAAGATGATTTTCCTCTTGGAAAACTTCTTTACCTTTCATCTCACTGTAGTCCAGGCTGACCTTAAACTCACAATCCTCTTTCTTTAGCCCCCAGGGTGCTGGGGTTAGAGCAGAAAGCATTTGTGTTGGTTAGTTTTATGCCAAGTTGACATAAGCTAGAGTTATTTGAGAAGAGGAACTCTGAGTTGAAAAAATGGCCCTATCATAATTGCCTTTAGGCAAGTCTGTAGGACATGTTCTTTTGGAGGTATATTCTAATTTCACTAATTACATTCCAAATGACATTAATTTCTTTATTATTGGTTATTTTGTTTATTTACATTTCAAATGTCTGGTTTTCCCTCCACAAATCCCCCATCCCATCCCCCATACCCTTTGCCTCTATGAGGGTGCTCCCTCCCACCCCCCAATTCTCACCTCACCACTCTAGCATTACCTTATGCTGGGGTATCAAGGACCAAGGGCCTCCCTCCCCTTCCATTGATGTCAGATAAGGCCATCTTCTGCTACATATAGCTGGAGCCATGGGTTCTTCCACATTCTTAATGAATGATTGATGTGGGAGGGCCCTGTTTGCTTGGGGTAGTACTGTCTTTGGGCAGATAGTCCTGGATGATTATAAGCAAGCAGCCTGAGCAAGCCAAGGGAACAAGCCAGTAAGGAATATTTCTGCTTGGCTTCTGCAGCAGTTCCTGCCTCCGAGTTTCTGTCTTGAGCTCCTGCCCTGACTTCTCTCAGTGACGAGTATGATCTGAGAGATGTAAACAGAAATAAACATTTTACTCTCTGAGTTATTTTGGCCATGGTGTTTTATCACAGTAATAGGGACTTTAAGACAGCATTTCTTGATCTTCTTTCTGCAGGTAAGGCCATCCTCTTAGCTTCTTCCCACTGGATATTGGAAATATAGTCCACTGGATTCCCATACTGGATACTGAATCTAGGGCCTGAATTCCCAGCCCGCCTGTTAGCTCTTACAGTACTTTATTCTATTCTCTGTAATGGTACTGCACTGTGGCTATCTTTACTAGAATAT
>NC_045030.1:100814123-100820002 GCF_008632895.1 Mastomys coucha | reverse complement strand
GGAGAGAGGAGAGAGGAGAGAGGAGAGAGAGGGAGAGTTCAGTGTTGACTGGTAAATACTTTTATAGTAATACCCAGAGTTTAGGATGACAACACTCATGAAGAGTGTTCCAGAAGTGTGCTAGTGAAAGGCCTTTCATCACAGATGGTCCCAAGTAAAGTCCTGAATGACTTATACAAATGTATGAGGGGATATGTATAAGAAGTATATGTATAAGAAGTATATGTATATGCAGTATATGAAGGGAATGTGGAGCATTTCAATAATATGAGACTTACTAATAGCAGTAGCAAGAAATAGATGATTCACGCACTTGCACTTGTCATACACTTATTGAATGCCTGCTATGTTCAAAACACTGTTTTAGGCCTGGGATGAATAGAACAGATAAAAAATCCCTGACCTCACAGACCAGGGACTGCACCCCTTCTATTTGTAGAGTTTGTTTTCTTCTTGTCTTTCTTTCTTTTTCCCTTTCTTTGTTTCTTTGTTTCTTTCTTTCTTTTTTTATACAGAGTTTAGATAATGTCTGGATTGCTCCACCCAACAGTTCTGGAAGAATTTACAGTGGGTCCACTAGTTCAGTCTTCCCAGTGTTGTGAGATAATTCTACCAGAGAACACATGGACATTCTTAAAGCCAAATAGAAAGTCTGTATTGCTGGCTGATGACTGCATGGGGGATTTCCCCAAACCATACAGCCTCAAGTCTTGTCATCCTTTGTCTTTTATATATAAAAATCACATCCTGGGTGACCCACTTCAGTTAGTGAGTACAATTAGTGAGAGGCAAAACTACAGAAGGCAAAAAGCAAGGCTAGTACATTTAGGGACTTTCCTGGGTCTTCAAACTATGGTCTTTGATGGATTAGGTCTTTGATCCCATTTTTGGCAGCTGCTGGGGCCTCTTTGCTGGGTTCTAAATTCAGAATGGTGCCTCCAACATGGTGTCAGTTGTGCTAAGATGTCAGTCTGTTATATACAAGTATGTGGGCAGACGAGAGACACAGAAGGTTAATTTATGATGTCTATTAGAACCTCTAGCAGTTTTCTAGCATCAGATAGAAATCTTACTGACAGCTGTTCTCTGGAGGACTCCACCCCTTCTTTATCTGTTGCTATGGAAATAAGTTGCCTTATTTCTCCAATTACTCTCCCTCCACCTTTAAATGAGTCTCAGGCCACTAACCATCTCTATGGAAATGATTTCATGCACCCCAACCTTTCTTCCAAGTCACATCCTTGTTCCTCAGGCTGTCACCATAGAAACTGAATGCCCCTCTTCTCCAGTCATCTCCATGGTGACCCTCTTAGAAGATAAGTACCCTCAGGATATCACCAAATTTATTGTATACTAGAGTTCTAGAACTCTGGTGGGAGGGGCGGGCAGTGAAGAAGGCTGTGGCTCTGTAGCTGCAGTCTTTTCTGCCAATCCCAGCTGTGAAGACATAGCACTCCATCTCTCAGCAAAGAAAGTAAGAAAACTATCGGCTTAAAGAGTACTGACTAAGTACAGAGCACTGGCCTAGGCACTGAACTACTGGAGCTCATAACTAGCGTTTGAGTCAGGGAGGTTCACACCTGCTCTTATCCCTCCCAAGTCCTACATAAAGAGCAAGCAAATTTTATTTCTACTATTCTTTGCCATGTGACCTTGAACAAGTAGCCTCTTATCTCCAAGCCTTATTTTTCCCACTTGTAGAATAAGTGTTGAAGGAACTGCCATCTTGAGTATCTTCTTATTAAAGTCAGATCATAAGTAGCTTTCCTCAAGGAACTACTTTCGCAGGCACAAATGCTCACACATCTGTTGAGCTTTTTTTTTTTTTTCATTTGATTTTTAAAATGGAGACAGTGCAGGTCTCCATGCTTTTTTTTAATCTAACACCCTGTGGGTTTTGTTTGTTTGTTTGTTTGTTTAGAATATCTCATGGTGTTTTGTTTTGTGTAGGGAGCAGAGGAAGCCCTGAACAGATCAAATCCTGAGTAAATGTGTATTTTGACATGGCTGTTGAGGACTCTACCACTGACTGAGCTATTGAAATTGGTAAAGCTGTTACCCATATCCAGCAGGCTCCAGAGAAATGGCAAAGCTTTTCTCAGGAGTCAAATTATGAATGTTCGATCAGTGTATGCAAAGGATAGTAACTATAGCTTCCTCCTCCCTAATCTCTACCTCCTGAGACTGACTGCTCAGTACAGAGGCCTCCTACTGAGACCAGCCAGTCACTTCCCATATTCACCCTAATAAACAGGGCGGGACTCCAGACTGCGATGGGAGAGGTAGTGGTATCAGTAACATTAGAGACGCCCACTTGATCCCATTTTTACTGAATCTCCACGTCTATCCTTTCTTCATTCCCTTCCAGCCCCTAGCCAGGGTTCTGGGACCCAAGCCCAGCTAACACAGCATTTGTTTGTCTTATTCCTGTCTGGAAATAGTTCATAGAAAATTCTAGAGAGGTCCTGTGCACCCCTTACTCTCCTCTTGCCAACATCAAAATTAGTCAGCTGACCTTGATACAATCCATACAGCTTGTGGCAGTTATACCAGCTTTATATAGCTCACTCATGTGTTGTATGTATGCTTGTGTGGTTCTGTGTTTATGGGAGCCCCGGGGGGGGGGACCAGGAATGTTACACAAACAGGGTTGTTCTTTCAAAGGGAAAGATGCATAACCTGTTATCCACCCAGAAGGCTGGGAGCAGACATGATTAACAGCCTGGTGACCTTTGCACAATCTGTGTGGCCAAGACTACACCAGATCTTTGACCAGACCCTTAACGTGTCAATCTAGAGAACCCATCTTTATGGAAGACGCCATATGTGATTTTCAAAGAGCTTCAATGTAGTCACATCTTAAACTTTATTGTGCACATGGGATTGAGTAAATTATCTCCAGGAATGTTTTTACCAAATTGTGCTGTGCGTAAATATGCCTAAAACAAACTGTGCAGGTTCAGCCTCATGAAGTTTCAACCAACACTGCCACTTAGCTTTGTTGAGCCAAATTGCCTTCTTGCCTTGCACAGAACCTTACTCTACTGACTGTGGTGGTTGCAGAGCCTCCTGCACAGTGTGATAACACCATCCCTGGAAAGTCAGGTATCTATGATCTTAGTGAAGATCAAGAACTGAGTCATCACCAATATTTCTTGTGTTGACTGCTTTTTTGTATATTTATTTATTGCCAATGGGAATTGAACCTAGGGCTTTGCAGTTGCTAGGCACACACTCTGCCACTGAGTTTCATCCCTTGGTCTTTCTTTTTCTCTTTTTCACTTGAGATAAGGTCTCAGTTAACTGCCCAAGTTGCTTTTGAACTTGACATTTTCTTGCCTCAGCCTACTGAGTAGCTAGAATTGCAGAGTTGCATTATCCAGACTGGCTTCATGCTTTGCCTTTTTATAACCACACTCACCAGTTTACCTCCTCTCATCCTTAATCCCTGGCAACCAAAACTCTCATTTACATTCCTTTTATTTTGTTATGTCAAGAATGTTATAAGACTCTACCCAGCTGCCCATTGAAACAGATGCAGAGACCCACAGCCAAACATTAGATGGAGCTCAGGGAGTCTTGTGGAGGAGTTGGGGGAAGGATTGAAAGACCTGAAGAGGATAGACTCCACAGGAAGACCAACAGAGTCAACTAACCTGGACCCTTGGAAGGTCATAGAGACTGACCACCAACCAAAGAGCATACATGTACTAGACCTAGGCTCCCTGCACATATGTAGCAGATATGCATCTTGTTCTTCATGTGGATCCCCCAACAGCTGGAGCAGGGTCTGGTCCCTGACTCTGTTTCCTATCTGTGGAACCTATTCCCCTAGCTGGGCTGCCTTGTCTGTCCTCAGTGAGAGAATATGCCTAGTCCTGCAATGACTTGATGTGTCAGAGTGGGATGACATCAGGGGGGACTCTTCCTTCTCAGAGAAGATGGGAGGGAGGGGGTAATGTGAGGAGGAGCTATGTGAAGGGAGACTGGGAGGAGAAGGGAGTCTGATATTAGTATGTAAAGTGAATAAATAAATAAAGAAATAAATAAGTAAAATGTTATAAATGAAATTACATACTATGTAACCCTTTGGAACTGGCTCTCACCCCATCAGGCGGTGCTCTGGGATTTATCCAAATTGTTAAATGTATCAATAGCTTGTTCCCTTTTTATTGGTGGATATACCTTAGTTTATTGACCCAGTGGCCTAATGAAAGACATCTTGGTTGTGTCCAGATTTAGGGTATTAAGAACAAAGTTGCTGGCGGCTGGAGGGATGGTTCAATAGACTACCCTTCCAGAGGCTCAATTCCCAGCAACCACATGGTGGCTCACAACCATTTGTAATGGGATCTGGTGCCCTCTTCTGACATGCAAGTATAATGCAGATAGAGCTCTCAATAAAATACACAAATAAATAAACCTTTAAAAGAGAATAAAGCTGCTATGCTTCTGCATGTTTTTATTTGAACAAAATGTTTTTACCTGAACAGACTTTTAATTTTTTTACAAGGTCTGACTGTGTAGCCCTGGCAGGCCTAGAAATTACTCTGTAGGCCAGGTTGTCCTCAAACTCAGAGATCTATCTGTCTCAGGCCCCCTGAGTGCTGGGATTAGGGGTATGGGCCACTTTGTCTGAAAAAACCTTTTTTGAAATTTTGATGAATTATGATAGCAAGTTTTCCTTTTATGGATTGTGCTTTTAAATGCTCCCTAAAACCTTGCCCTGGGTCTCAAAACTTTTTTTCTATAAATTTTTATTAAAATGTATTTATTCATTTTTATACATGTGCAATGTGTGTGTATGTGTGTATGAGTGTTTCAGTGTGTGTGTGTGAGTGTGTATAAGTGTTTGTGTGTGTGAGTGTGTGTGAGTGTGTATGTGTGTGTGTGTGTACCACATGTCCAGGTATTTTTTTGAATATGACATTTATTTTTATTTATTTATTTTTAAAGTTCTATTGCATTATGATGAGAAAAGTTACATGATTTCAATTTATCTGAATTTGTTAACATTTAAAAACATATTTTAAGTAAATAGAATTAAATCACATTCTTTTTTAAAAAAAAAACTTTTATTGCATTATGATGAGAAAAGTTACATGATTTCAATTTATCTGAATTTGTTAACATTTAAAAACATATTTCAGACCATCTTCCACCGCAGGCTGGTCGGTCTTGCTCCCAGGCCAAATGACACCGCGGCCGCTGGGCCCTTTGGTGCTGGCTCTGGGTGGCACCGCAGCCGTGCTGGGCTCGGTGCTCTTTATCCTCTGGAAATCTTACTTCGGCCGCGGCCGGCGGCGCTGGGACCGGGGCGAGGCCTGGTGGGGCACAGACACTGCCCGCCTCCCTCAGTGGGACAAGTGGGAGCCCGAGGACGAGGAAGATGAGCCGGCCTTGGAGAAGCTGGAGCAGCTGGAAGTGTTGGTGCTGGGCTTGGATGGCTCAGGGAAAAGCACGTTCCTGCACATGCTGGCCGGGAAGCCACCGGTGGAAGGCCACGTCCCTACCTGGGGCTTCAACTCTGTTCGGCTGCCTACCAAGAATTTCGAGGTGGACCTGTTAGAGATTGGTGGCAGCCAGAACCTGCGCTTCTACTGGAAGGAGTTTGTCAATGAGGTGGACGTGCTGGTGTTCATGGTGGACTCGACTGACGAGCTAAGGCTGCCCTGGGCTTGGCAGGAGCTGCAGAAACTGCTGGACAAGGATCCTGATCTGCCTGTTGTTATAGTGGCCAACAAGCAGGACCTGAGCGGGGCCATGAGTATGGTGGAGCTGCAGCAGGAGCTGGGCCTTCTTGCTAGTAAAAACCAGAGGGAGGTTTTCCTCTTGGCAGCCAGCATTGCCCCTGCAGGATCTGGCTTCGAGGAACCTGG
>NC_045030.1:100808002-100810798 GCF_008632895.1 Mastomys coucha | reverse complement strand
TGGGATCCTGTGATCCTGGCCTTGTTAGAGCACCTGGGAGTGGAGCTTCCTCTGGGTGTTGTGGGACTCGATGCAGAGTTTGGGCCCAAGGTCTTCTCAGGGGACTGGCCGGCCAAGACAGACCTGAAGCAACCTGAGCCATAGGGCTATCAGAGTTCCTGTGTGCCTAGTCCTGCTGGTCCCAGTTACTCCAGGTGTTGAGACGGATGTTGTGTCCTCCTCACTTCTGATGCTGGGTGTGTTAGAGCACCTGGGAGTGGAGCTTCCTCTGGGTGTTGTGGGACCAGAAGGAACCTGAGCCACTGGGATGGTGGAGTTCCTGTGTGCCTGGTCCTGCTGGTTCCAGTTACTCCTGGTATTCGGACAGATGTTGGGTCCTCCTCACCTCTGATTCTGGGTGTGTTGTGTCCAAGTATTCTTGAAGGTCAGAAGATGGTGATATTGATATGCTGGAGCTAGGTTTACAGGTCCTTATGAGTCACCTTGTGTGGGTGCTAGGAACCAAACTTGGATCCTCAAAAAGAGAGAGGCAACTGCTCTTGACTTTTGTTTTGGCTTTTTTGGGGAGGGAGGTAAGGAGGGAGACTATCCATTGTATTCCTTTTGTAGAAGATAAAAATCAATTGGACCAATCTGTGAAGATCTATTTCTGCATTCTCTTCTGTAATTTACTTGTGTATCTAACTCCTACCAGTACAACAGAACATAGTCTCTTAAGACAGAGTGCCCTATGCTCATTGCTAAATCCTGAGCAAATTACCCTTCATAGCTTCCTGCCTCATTCATTCAGTATATAGAATGGGCCTCCAGAAGCCCACAGGATTTTGCCTCTGCCTACTTTTCTGGGGATTCTTTCCTGGCCCATTGCTTTTCTTTCTTCTTGTTTACTCTGCTCCAGTCACAGGGGCTTCTTGACTGCTCTTCAGTCACATTACACTTGCCCCTCCCTTCCTGTCTTTCCTAGGCTGTTTTCTTGTCCAGAACCAGCTTTCCACAGGCATCATCATGGCTGCCTCCTTTAGCTCCCACTAGTCTTGTTTGTGTTTTTGTTTCTTTTACTTCAAGCAGCTTTATTTAAAACAGAGAGGATTATTTTGCCTCTCACTTTCTTGTTTATTTTTCTTTTTAGCATTCACAATCTAACACAGCATCGTTTAATATGTATGTTAGCTAGTTTTAAACGCACACTTTATTATCAAACACCACAGAACTCTGCTTACTATTTCTTGTCTGTCTCCTAACCTGTATGCTCTGCGCTCAAGAGGCTCTGCGCTCCTTCTCAGGAGGCTTTTTTTCTTTGTTTGGCTCACTGTTGTCTTCTTAGTTTTCAGACTGTGTCTATTGTAAAACAACTCTGTTGCATGAAGAAATGAGATAAATGGACAGGTAGATAAAGGCATAAGTGAATGAATAAATGCCGTGAGCCAGGGCCCATTTTACTTGCCTTGTGACTTAAGCATGTAACCTTGGATTCACTCATTTGCTTCTCCTATGGATGACCACCAGGTGGCAGCTGGAGCCTGAACTTCCGAACCTCCATTCATTGCCCTGACAACCCTTCACCCAGCACCATTCAGTCCTTCCTGCCCAGGTCAAAAACTAATGGTTTTGGTTTTTTGTTTGTTTCTTTCTTGTTTGTTGTTTTTAACCTCCTCATCCTAAGTCTACAGCTCACTAATTTTGTGCAAACTCCTAATTTAGATAGCATCAATATCTGAAGCTATTGTTTTTCTTCTTTAGAAAGGTCTAATTTCTTTCTTGTTCCGCTGCTCTCGCAAATTCAGATGGAAGACCCTGGCCATTGTGGTGCTCTCAAGGTAATTATCTACAGTCTCTAGGACAGTAAGATAAATGGCCCTAAAGAGATTTGACTTCCACTTCTTAACTTCAGCAAACCCCTCTGAGAGTTAATGTGCTCTCAAACGAGTAAAGACTGAGCATTTCATCACCATGGCTGAGCCTTGCGTTCTCTTTCTTGCTGAAGTTAACCAACTGATCCAGATCTTCAAGCCTTGGTTTTCTCAGCTGCAAAATGGTGTTAATCATGGCACCACACTCACAGAGTAGGTATGATGACTCAACATTGGCAGGATGCCTGACGTAGAATAAAGTTCAATTAAAGAAAACCTGGAGAAGGGATGGGAATAAACAGGATGAGACATGGTAGGGACTGGCCAGGGAATAAGTATGTGGTGTTGGTGAGATGACTAGAAGGGAGAAGCCCAGAAAAGATGAGAGACACAAGAATTCCATCCCCAAACGCATTACCTTTCAGCTGCAACTTGTAAGGTAGGTCAGATATGCCAGCTAGTCAATGTGGAAAGAGCATTCTGGGAAGAAAGGATGGAATATGCAAATAGAGGCATGAAACTATAGCTGCTAACAGCCCGTTTAGTAAGTAAATAATTAGCATGACTGAAATGTAGGAACGACTAAAAGTAAAGCCAGACAGGTATATAGGAGCCAGATTGTAAAGGGCCTCATGTGGTAGGTGAAAGAGGCCAAATTTGACCAAGCTGTGATGGAGAGTTATCAAGTGTTAAGCACGAAAGACAGTGATTGCTCCAGATGGCTTTCCGAGTCCAGTTGCCTTGGAAGGAGTAAGCTGGAGGCCAGGAGAAGATGTGATGAGCTTAGTAGGGCACTTACAATGACTGGAGATAAAGGGCTAAGGTTCATGCATTGCTTTGTTTGTTTGTTTTCTTTCTTTCTTTTTTTTTCTTCCTTCCTTCCTTCCTTTCTTTTTTTTTCTTTTTTCTTTTTCTTTTTCTTTTTTTTTTCAAGACAGGGTTTCTC
>NC_045030.1:100806438-100807343 GCF_008632895.1 Mastomys coucha | reverse complement strand
TGTGGTTGCTGGGATTTGAACTCAGGACCTTCAGAAGAGCAGTCAGTGCTCTTACCTGTTGAGCCATTGCTCTAGTCCTCTCCTTTGCACTTTCAAAGGTCTTTCTTCTCATACCACATCGCTCTTGTAGTCCCCACCAGGGGTGGGTGGAGAACATTGGTCCTTACTTTTTTTTCCTCTTGCAATACCAACACTTTCTGCCCTGACATGGGCCTCTTTAAAAGTACCCAAGGTAGGATAGGTGAGATGGCTCAGTAGATAAAGGTGCTTGCTCTCCAAGCCTGAGTTACATTCCTGGAACCCACATGGTAGAAAGAACTCACACGAGTTCTAACCTCCACATGTGCTCCATGGCACAAGGACATCCCTATACTTAATAAATGTAATGAAAAAATACCCAATACATACATACATAGTCTCCTGTGTACACAGATAGGAGGAAGGAGGCCAACCAACGCTCCACCTGCTCCTGCCCTCGATATCTTGAATCTCACAGGCTTTGTACCACAAGGCTGACTTGGCTCTGGAATTTTCCTTCTGACCTAGTCTGGGGTGAAAATGTGGGAGTTTTCAGGGGATGAGAAAGGGACAATGATCACAGATGCATAGTTTTATATTAAATGTTTTGCAAATCTTTGTGCTGATTCTTCATAGCAACCCCATGAAGTGGGTCATGGTATCTATCTATATTTTGCACAGGAGGTAACTGAGGCTTAGGGAAGGCACAGAATTTGCTTAAGATTATTAGTGTGGTTATTTAAGAACTCAGAACTTAGCATGTGTGTTTTACCTGAGACTTACCCAGTAAGTCCTACTTCATGGGCACTGGGAATGGAGTGAGAAGAGAACCTCCTTAGTTAACCTTTTTTTCCCCCACAGGAAAAATCTTGAAAGGTTTTTTTTTT
>NC_045030.1:100802413-100806428 GCF_008632895.1 Mastomys coucha | reverse complement strand
CACTCTTAGGAGTGAGAACTGGCTTCACTGTACTTGTGGTCTTCTTTCTCTCCCTCACATGGTGAGCTACTAGAGCCTACAAACCCAGGTTTGCCACCCATCCCATGGACAAGCCCTTTCTGACCCTTTTGTTATTCTGTCTACAAAATGAGAGACCCATCTGAGAAAATGGCCTCTTAAGGCCACTTCCAACTCTGGCATTCAAGGGTTGTATTAATTGTAGAGCACTGTAGGATCACCTGATTCACTTGTGGATAAAAACAAATTTCCTGTTGCCATAGGGAACAAGGGCTTTTTGAGCTAGAAAAAGATACTCAGGGAGGCAAGATAAATAGTAAAAAGGACGTAAGCGATGAATCAGTCTGACTCGGGTTAAAGACCTCTACACTACCTCATCTATGAGGCAAAACCCAAAAGCTACCCCTATCTCTTGGAGTGAGGAAACATTTGACAGCACCATGGGAGGTGATCACAGCCTTTCTCTGGTGTGAACTGAGCTTCATCACTTCCTCCTCAATTCTGCCCCACTATTTTTCTTCTCTCTTCTCTCTTCTAACAGCCAGGGTGAATA
Source organism: Mastomys coucha (assembly GCF_008632895.1). Classification (NCBI taxonomy): domain Eukaryota; kingdom Metazoa; phylum Chordata; class Mammalia; order Rodentia; family Muridae; genus Mastomys; species Mastomys coucha. The sequence continues at coordinate 100,805,857 of NC_045030.1, read as the reverse complement.
TTCTCTGCTGGGCCACTGGCTTCTGAACTTCTCTAGCAGGGTTCCATGGAGTACAGAATAACACAGCCTGTTTACCTCCTGTTAAGAGTAAGAGGACATAAGTGCTTCTGTGGCCCCAGCAAGGCTTCAGAAAGAATCAGCTGGAGTTTCTCCTCTCCGAGGCCCTTCACCAGGTTCGCTGGCTCTGATCCTTATTGTAGCCCTCAATTTTCTAGGCCATCTCTTCTGGCTAACCACAGAGCAGCTTAGTTCTTGTGTCAGCTTTGCGTTCTAGAATTTTTCCCAAACTGCTCTGATTGTGGCTTGGTTACTGAGTAGGCAGCTAAACCCCGTTCTTTGCAGAGTGTAAACCTCACAGCCAATTACCTGATGGTTTGGTGCTGGTGACAGTTTTGAGGTTGTCTTTGCTTTTGGACAGTAAGTGTTGTCAGCAGATTGAGGCAGGGACCTTAGCTGGTTTTCACATGCTGTTCAAGGTCTCCTGGGACAGTAATCCGTTTTACTGCATCTCTGTCTTTGTCCTCCCTAACCTGTGACAGTTCCATTTGAGCCCCAATATACCAAAGTCATCTTCATTTGAGAAGTGGGATGTGTCATACCAGTTTCTAGAGTCAGACATGAGTCAGAACTGTGGCTTCTGAACACCGTTTTACCTCCTCCCCCACTAACCATCTAGTTCAGTTTAACCTGTCTGATGACTACCTGGCCTCTAAAATCAAATCCCCTATCTCTACCTTGAGTTATTGTCAGTTGACTCCCAGAGGTGACTAAGTGGAACTGGCCTGAGAGCACTCATGAGACACCATTTAACTTGAGGGTCTTTATCTTGGCATGTCCAACCTAACGTAAAGAGGAACCAGCTGGCAGCACACCCAAGGGATATATTTGGTAGGTTTCTTGCCCTTCAACATCTGCCAATGGCCTGGAACTGTCTCTAGCATGTGGCAAGCAACTGCCTTGTGCCATCACCAGTTTCAAAGCCAGCTTTTACATCCCCACAGTCCTTCCTTGGTATCTCTGCAGGGTCTTATTTCACCTTTGCCTAGCTGGTTCTTTGAGATTATGCCCAGCCTGGGAGCTGTGAACTTAGACGACAGAGACTGCACCTTGCTGGGAACATGGAGTATGGAGAAGAGCCCTTCAGTAGTTCTGCCTCCCCTTCTAGTCCTTAAGGGTAGCTTCTCTAGTGAAGCATTGGAGCTCTCAAAGAAACAAGCTAGAATTGTATAATTCAGACATTTTCCCAATATGCCACCATTCCCTGCATCTCTGGAAATACTGGCTGAACCTTCCGAAAGCCTACAGTTGTCTGTGGGGAAGCTTTCTTGGCAGAATAGTGGAATGAGGAACTCTTGAGCTTAGCTTCCCTGTGAAGCTCCATGCTATGGACTACTCTGACAAGCTGGAGGAGCTTTCAATGTGACCATTGCTTTTTCCCCTGCCAGATCTAGGCTTTGGTTCTAGTGGCCTGTAGGTCCCGATGACCATGTCTCACTACAAAAACCTTGGTTATTTCTAGAAATATTTCCACCACTGTTCTGCTAAGTTCCAATATTAATCTGTGAGTATACCAGGCATGAAAGAAGGACAGAGTATGTACCTTGGCAGTTGGAAGGGCTCCTGGGTCCAACTAATGTGTGATTACAGTCTACCCCATATGGGGTGTGAACCTTTAGGCTACATGGACCTTGCCAGTGGCCATATGCTGCTGTCTGAGCACCCCACTAAAAAATACCTATTGTTTGTCTCTTGGTTTATAGTTCCAGAGCAATAAAACCAGGACTGGGCCTAAGGAGGAAATGAGGAGGAAGTCTGTGAGGGGACTCCTACAAGATATAGGTAAAACTCCTTGGGAAGGGAAATAGGATATATATATATATATATATATATATATATATACATATATATATATATGTATATATATATATATATGCATTATATATAAGCATGAGTAGACGACGTGGTTGCTGTGTACAGAATAGGTATGCTTAATCTCTGGCAGTAAACATATGGCTAATTCCCAGGGGATGTTAAAGGAGCTATTATGGGTTTTCAAGACAGTGTGCCACCAGAAAACAGAAATGCACAGCTTCTCAGAATTGCAAGTAGCCTCTTTTTGTCCTCTTCCCTTTCTGCTTGAGCATCTCCTGTCTCCTGGCAACCTGTTCCAGCCACAGACAACTTTGACTCCTAAGACAGGTGTTTTATCTTTTTCCTCTTCGTAAGTCAAGACCAGCTTCCAGTCTTGGATTCCAGGTCTGTCCCTCAGGGATCCCACTGGGAGTAGATCCCAAATGCAGAAACATACATTCTCTTGGAATTCGACAGAAGACTGAGGACAAGAAATTCAACATCCCTTTGATTGTTCTATACCAGGCTTGGCAGCCCCAACTCTTTCAATTTTCATGGTACTATGCTGTCAACAAGTGTAACCTTTCTGGGGTTCAGTCTCCTCATCTGTGACATGGAGATTAAAACATATAACACATGCCAAAAGTTTAGAGCAGTGTGAAACATATGGTAAGCACTTGGTAAATGGTTGCTATTAAACTCAGATTTCTAGGTTTGGTCACTCAATTGAGTTCTCTGGCATCAGATGTCCATACTTTATTAATCTGCATGCTTAGTATTTAATTCCCGTTGATTTGGAGATAAAGGTAAGGTCAACAGCCTCTGCTCTATCCTACTCACTTTGACCTGGATATATTCTAGCTTGTTCCTCTTAGTGTAGACTGCCCACAACTGAATTCTGTCTGGTCATTTCAGTTCCACAAATATCAAAATCATAAAATCCCAGAATCTAAGGATGGACCTGAAAAGTTGTACATTTCACTTAGTCTGCTGCATCATGTCACTCTTCCTCCATCAGATGCTAGAGGTCTGGCTAAGTTATTATTGTTCTCATGCATCACCCAGCAGCACAACATTCCTGGGAAGAAGTGAGGTGGCTTGGTCTAGGATTCTGGCTGATAAGGACATATGTGCTCTGGGTTGCTTTGTCTTTTTAAAAAATTAAAAATGGATCTTTCTTTTATTTTATTGTACATGCTTGTTTTTTTTTTCTGAATGTTTATATGGTCATCATGTTTGTGTGTCCGTAGTTCCCATCCAAGTCAGATCATGGTACTGGATCCCCCAAGAGCTGGTGTTACAGATGGTTGTGACCTGCCATGTGGGTGCTAGGACTTGAACCTAAGCCTCTGCAAGGGCCATAAGTGCTCTTAAAGTTTGAGCCAACTTTCTAGCGCACTTTCTGTTAATTTCTAAGTGAAACTACCTTTCTGAATTTGTGAGTTTATCAAAGGGAAGAATGCCCATTTCAGTATCCGAGTACAGTGATAGGCAGGAGATAGAATGCTGAAAGTGAGAAAAGAAACAAAACTTGGACCCAGGGAGAGCTGTGGGGGGTGGAACAAGGAGTCAAAGACGAGTAAATGAGAGAAG
>NC_045030.1:100799893-100802170 GCF_008632895.1 Mastomys coucha | reverse complement strand
AGAGAGAGAGAGAGAGAGAGAGAGAGAAATGGAGAGAGAGAAATGGAGAGAGAATCAGAGAATCAGAACACAAAGACTGGACTGGGCTAGCAAAAGTGAACATCACAGATGACTGTTGGGCTGTCTGAAGTGTCCTGCCTGGATGAAGACGTTGACACATTTTGGGACAAATCAGAGACCAAAACCTAGATTTCCCAAGGTGAAGATCTTCAGAGGCTGATCAGTCTCAGATCCTTATATTGGCCAGACAGCTTTGACAGTGCTGGCTTCTGTAGAGCGCATGCACCAGTCATCAGAAGCACAGCGAATCTGGCACACTTCTGTCCACTGTCCATGCAGGCAGGACTCACATCTCAGTTTGGAGAGCGCTCAGATTCACTTGCTGCACCACTGTCCTTGCATAGACCCTGTTTGGTCATGGATCTTTGAGTTTTCATTTTTAAATAATTCTTATTCAACACCTGGGCCATGTGGGGTTAGGATAAGCATAATGCAAAAGGAATCCAAGGCCAATCCTGTGCTCATAGGGATGTACTGGAGCGAAACAGCCAAGACACCGCGCAGAAATTATGTGAATGTGATGAATCAAGTGAGCAGGTACCAGGGCAGAAATGCACAGCAGACAGTGTCCATAATATAAAGAATAAGGCTATGTGTATACCTGGTACTGTGGAGTGAACAGGAGGAAGCTAGCAAGGCAGAGACAGTGAATTGGCCACTCTTCTAACTAATCAGGAAAAACTCTGGATAAGGTGGAATTTCAGATTGCTGAGCATGTCTGCCCTCTCTGTAATGTGATTAAAATTGGTTTAGAAATTTGTGCTATATTTCAAGTGAGTGCTGTGCTTTAAAATGTAATTGCATTTGGCTGTGTATTTGACATTCTTGAAATTAGAGCAGCTTGCATGCAATAAGGAAATTTGTCCAGAATGGAGTTCGATTTTTAAGCCAATGCATAGAAGAGCAGTCGCAATCTGAGCCTCTGATAAACGGTCCCTTCAGGGCTGCCTATTGGGCTGGCTCTCTCTTTGTACTTCCTGTTCCTTCTGGAACTCTTCTCTGGCACTCAGCAGGAGGGAGGCTTCTTGACTCCCCAACTTCAGAAACAACATTTTTCGTCTGGCAGTGGGAGCCAGAGTCATCTTGACTCCCCAATCTAGGCCTCTCCTATACATCTGCCAACCTGTGAATAGGTATGCTAGGCTCGGACAGTTAGGGACCATCTTAGTCATGGAGGATTTAGGACCCCCTTTTATGGGATCTGAGTTTCCCAGGGCTGGTATTCTGTTCTTAGGGCCTTGCTTTCCTTTCTGAGAACCCAAAAGAGCCATCATGAGGGCTAGCTAATTCTTTTTTCGCTGTTGTGGAAGCCAAATGGCTGTTGCGGACTCTGGGATGCTCTGAGAAAGGACAGAAAACAGGAAGAAGAAGAAACAGAATGTACCATTTCAGTATCCCAAGGCCTTCTCAGAGACTGGACTCTGGTTGGTTAGTTATAGCAGTTCCATTAGCTGTGAGAGAGGTCGGACTGTCCTTGTTACTCTAGAAACCCAGCGTTCAAACTGACTGCCAAGGTTATTTAGTCAGTCAACAAATATTTTGAGCACATGCCATCTGCCAGGCACATGATATAAACAGTCACTGTCCTTCAGCCAAGAGCTTCCAGTCTAGTGGGAAGGTCTAGTCACACTCGCAGGTGTGGGAATGCTGAGGTAAAGCCTGAGTATCTAGCCTAGATTAGCAATCTGAATGGTAACCCTGCCATTTAAGGTGGTGGCCTGTGGAAGTTGGCCAGGTGAAGGGCAGAGACTAGGAAATGACTAAAGAACAAGATCAGGGAAGACTCAGGTGTGAGAGGGTAAAGTTGAATATACTTCATGGCCTAATTAGCTTCACATGGAAAGATTTCCTCTGGCAAGCTGTCTTGCAAATGTCTTCCTTTGTTCACAAGAAAGACAGACTATAAAAACAGGCTTAGATATTTGACCCTTACCCAAGCTACTCATGAACCAAGGAGAAGAGCTATGTTTGTGACAGATAGTACACTGTCAAGCAGGCAGAGAGAAGTGTTTCCTTGTTATCTTTTTGTTCTGTTTGAGACAGAGTATCACTGTGTAGCCCCGGGGCTGTCCTGGAACTCTCTATGTAGACCAGGCTAGCCTCAAACTCAGAGATCCATCTGCCCCTGCCTTTCAACTGATGGGATTAAGGGCATGTACTCTGGTATGTCTGGCTTCAGAGAGATGTTTTACCTCATTATCTGGCCTCAATACTTTT
>NC_045030.1:100794096-100799825 GCF_008632895.1 Mastomys coucha | reverse complement strand
TTTTTTTTTTTTGAGGCATGGAATCTACAGTCTCCCAATTTGGTATTTGTCCAAACTTTACTACTGGACTCTTTGTCCCAGCTTTCTGTCACAAGTGGATTTTTTCCATGTCAAGGGAAAGAACACGTACAAAGCCCATACATGGTGACAGACACATTCATAAATAGACACAGTATTAAATTCTTATCATACAGTTAGGAAGTAGGTTGTAGATGGGGAAACTAAGGCCCAGAGCAGCAAAATAACTTTCTCCAAGTCTCAGTGCTAGGAAATGGAGGAGGTGGGATTCTTTCCTCATCAGATTAAGTCTTCAAGCAAGCTATTGCTAAATCTCAACACAACATTTCGGTGACAGTTATGATATTTCTATCAAGCAGTAGTCACCAGAAAGTCCTGGCAATTCTTTATTCTTGTGCCTGTCTTCATATGACCACCCTCAGCCAGCTGGCAGAGAGGCCTTGGCACCTCTAAATTTTAACCAGCCAAAAGCTTGACCCAGGCCGGAAGTTCAATGTGGGGGGAGGTGAGGTTGCTGAAAGGCTTGTAGGGGGTCTCATGCCAGCCTCTTCAAGTCTAATGTGCCTCTGGACTGGGAGGCCCACCACCTTTCTTCATATGCAGAGCAAAGCACAAGGGGAATGCTGTCCAAGAGCCCTCGGTGTGGCTCCTCCTCCTCCCTGGGATGTGGCTAGTTTTCAACAAACTTTCCCCTCCTTGAGATCTTTGGTGTTTCCCACACCAGGCTCATTGGCTAGGAGCCCGTGCTGTGTGCAATGATGAAGTGTTCACTCTTGAAAGTTAGCACAATTGTTTTCTGGGGAGATATTCATGCTTCCATTATGAAAGAGGGCAAAAGAGTAGAAGACAGTGAAGTACAAGTGTCAACTTTGCTACAAGAATAAGCTGAGATTTACTCTCCAAAGCTACTTTTCAAGGATACCAAGATGATTTTGGCAGTGCCTATCAAAGATGATAAAGTTGGGTCTAAGCTGTTTCCACTATCACTATTTTCCTTACTGGATGGGCGTCTTGTGGAAGTAGACTTCAGTGTGGGGTTGTTCCTCTGGCCTACTGGTCAAAAACGACTGTGGCAAACTTTCTGTTTAGTGTATTTGTGATGAGAAGGGTTTGAGATACAGACCCCATTTCTTATTATGTTGAATGAAGAAAACCCCTTTGTTTTGAAAGGAGAAATGTGAAGTGCTTCACTTTGACAAAGGGGGAAGGACCTAGAATGAGATTCAGGGCCTAGAGAATACAGAGGTACCTGAAGAGCAGGTAACCCTTTTATCCCCTTCTGAGAACCTTGAGCCTTCCCTCGTCTCTTTATGCTACTCCTGGCGAGCATTTTACAATTCTTCCATGGTGCAGTGAATGATCATCACTATGCTAACTATAGCTGCCATAATGGCCCTGTTATTGATGTGATTCAGATTCATGGACCAGCAGCATCAGCATTGCCTGGAGCTTGTTAGAAGTGCAGAATCTCCAGGTCCTGAATCACAATCTGCATGGTAATGAGCTCCCTGGGCAGTGAAATTTAAGAGGCAGCTGTTTAGTGCATGGACAGCTGCTCTGGGAGTTTGGGCAGAGTTCTCAGTTTTCTGGACTACCTGCTCACGTTGGCTGTTTTGTCATCATCTGTTGGTGCCTCCATATCCTAAATCCCAATCTATGACTTTGTTTTGTGGACAGGAAAACTAGAGCAACGTGTCCTACTTTGTTGGCAGTCTGGGAGTGAAGAGGTGATGGTAGCAGAAAGGAGAGGCATGCATGGACTTAATTGGGGCCTATGGGAAAATCAAGAGGGCCCCCCAGCATCCATTTCCTAGTTATATTTAGATGTGACCTGGTTACCAGATGTTAAAGTAGCCCATTAAAGCCCAGGGCTAAGAAAGCCAAGGAATATGGAGTGAAAGTAGGCTGGTAAACACAGGAATGGATGTCTTAACTACAAAGTTGAGTGGGATACTTAACTATACCATTGTCATCCACCTCAGCTGATACTCCTTCTCATCTCACAAAAAAATGCAGCAAAATCCACAAAAAAATCTATAGTTCTTCAGTTCTATTATACATTTCCCATATTGAGCTGAAATATGTCTCCTTATGGTGTCTGTCCACTTGTATGGGTCTTGATTCTGTTTCTTGAACATCCAACCCAAACCACCTGATCTTTCTGACTTACAACACTTCTTTGTAGCTGTGAAACAATATTTTTGTTGAACCTTCTCTTCAAGCAAAAATGGACCCAGATCCTTCAAATATTTCTTATGGGACCTGGGCTCTGGCTCCTTCTCCAGTCTAGGTCCCCCTTAACTGGAAACTGGGACAGGGTTAAGTTGTAAAGATGCAGAAAGAGAGACTAAAAGGATCACCAGCAGCTTGGTCTCATGGCTGGAGCCATGGCTCCAAGTGCTTGCCCCAGGAAAGCTCACCTTAGAAATAAGACCTTTCTTTCTTTAAGTTCATCTGAAGACATTTTCAGAACCTGGTGCTTCCCACTCCCAGTGAAAACAAGGTGGTTTTTAAGCCTTGCTTGGTTCCTAAGCTATTCTTTTGTCAATTGAGTCTTTCTGGAATCTGTGAGTCTCTTTTAGTAACTAGTTGCAATCCTCCCTGGGGAGGGGCTGGAAGCAGTGTTGCCTGTTTCCCTAGCACTTCCCGCTTGCTCTCCTTTATAAGTCCCTCTTTTTCCTCTTTAGTTGGTAACAAGACCATCTTTTTCACAAACATTCCATTGCCTAACCCTAACCTACTTTTCATAAGCCATACTTTTTTTTTTTTTTTGAGACAAGGTATCTCTGCATAGCTCTGGCTGTCCTGGAACTCACTCTGTAGAGCAGGCTGGCCTCGAACTCAGAAATCTGCCTGCCTCTGTCTCCCAAGTGCTGGGATTAAAGGCATGTACCACCACTGCCTGGCCATAAGTCATACTTTTGGTGGCCCTGTATTCCTAACTATGGGGAACAAGAAAAGTAGCAATACTAAAAGCTAATATATATTAAGTATTGAGTATTTATGGGCTTTTGTTTGTTTGTGAGACAGGGTCTCACTATGGAGTCTAACCTGGCATCGAACCCACAATCCTCCCACCTCAGCCAACTGAGCACTAGGATTATAGGCATCTGCCACCATGCCCATTTCTGTTTTAAACATTGCATAAGTACATTTATTTAATTCTTACAACAATGTGACAAAGTGCATTCTCACTATCCCTAGCCATATTTTCATATACGTTAATTTATTTGCCAGAGATTTCATAGATAATATATTTACCTGCATTTACAATGTAGATTGCAGCCCCAAAGCCCACATGCTCAGCACTGGGTCACCTTAGAGGCAACCTTTTTCAGGGTGATAAACAAACCACCAGCATTAAAATAATTAGGGGTGCTGGGCTTATTTAAATGTAACAGATCCTAGAGAAAATCGTTCCCCTGTGTTCTGTCTTTTAGTGTAGATTCATCTTTCCTCATCCTTTGATGTATATCTCAGATGCCAATCTGTTTTGCACATTTAGATGTCATCAAAAGCCAGGCAATGGTGGCGCACGCCTTTAATCCCAGCACTTGGGAGGCAGAGGCAGGCGGATTTCTGAGTTTGAGGCCAGCCTAGTCTACAGAGTGAGTTCCAAGACAGCCAGGGCTACACAGAGAAGCTGTGTCTTGGAAAAAAAAACAAACAAACAAAAACAAAAAATAAAATCCAAAAAATCCCCCTTTAAAGCGTGCTGAAATGCAGGTGCTGGAACTCCTCTTCAGACAGAAGGCTTGGGATAGAATCCAGAAATTAGCAACTGCTATCATTTTAACCATGATAAACACCGAGCAGTCTTTATTATAGATTTTTTTTATCAATTTTCCTTATCTACTCCTAGCCTCCCCTTTACTCAGCAAAAGTTGCCTATCATCTCATTTACCTGTCATGGGCCATCTGCTCTCCACTGAGCAGAATGCTCTTCTCAGCCCATCTTAGCAGTTACCTCTCTAGAAGAACCTGATTTGTCCCTGTTTGTAGATGATATGATCCTGTTATGAAAAGAGTCTAAAAAATTCTCCGCCAGAGAATTCTGAGATCTGATAAATGCATTCAGCAAAGCGGGGGCTTACAAAATCAACACATAAAAATCAATAGCTCTTCTTACCAAATAATAATTGTGATGAGAAAGAAATTGGGTGAGTGCATTTGTAAGACCCTCAAACAAATAAAATAACTCAGAATAAACACAGTAAAGGAGGTGACAGAAACTAAATGAAAATAAATGGAAGAAGGTTAAACGAGAAGAAAGAAATTGAAGACCACACTAGAAGATTGAAAAACATCCTGTACCCATGAATCGACAGAATTGTTATTGTGGAATGGCTATATTATTGAAAGGGATCTATGAGTCAAAGTAATCCCCATCAGAACGCCCATAAATTCTTCATGAAAAAGAAACAATCCCCAAATTTACATCGAAGTGCCCCTCTCTCCAAATCAAATCTTGATAAAAAAGAGCAATGTGGGAAGCATCACAATATCTGAGATCAAATTGAACTATTGACTGTGGGGGCCCTAAGAAGCCTTGAGTAAATGTGTAAAGAGTGGATGAAGTCCTGAGTAAATATTTATTGTTTGACATGGGTATGGCCATGTCAAGGACCAATGCCTCGGACCTATGAGGATCCGTCCTCTGGTCCAAGTGTAAATGTTGACAATGTGTGCAAGGTCAAGGGTTTATGAACAATTGACCAGTGTATAAAAAACCTAGCAGCTGCATCTTACCACTTTTGGATGTTCACAGCCTAAGACTGGTCTCCTATAGAGACCCTTACCTAGACTGGCTGAGCTGTACATAGTAAATGCCTGAGTTTCTAGTTGTTGTATCATAATTGGTGCCACCCCATCAGAATGTGTATGTCCCACTTTACCCCAGCTTTTCTGTACAGGTATCTCTTCTTTCTTTACCCTTGCCACCATAGTCAGGTTTCCAGAACCAAACCATGCAGGACATTACATACATTTTGTTGTGATCTTCACACGGCTTCAGAAGGACCACACCAGACCATACAGTTCCACACGAGGTTTATTGAGAGAGAGAAGGGCAAGGTGGTGGTGGAAAGAGAAGGGGGGAAGAGAGAGAGAGAGAGATCACAGGGGCCTTTCTTTATATATGGGTGATGATGTAGTCACAGGTAAAGGTGGGAGACGAGCCAAGTGGATTCTGGGAATATGATGGCTGTTGCCTTGGTCATGCCTATGTGATGTCACAGGTTTCAGAGGTCCTGATACCAACATACCTCCCTTGTTATTATAAAGAGAAGGAAAAAAAAGGGGAGGGGGAAGCTGATGGGAAAAGGGAATGAGGACATCGTGTTTCTTAAGCTGCTTCCTGCTGTCTAGGGGGGTCCTCAATTTTGGGGTGTAGCTGACTTTCACCATCGGGATCCACTGCTAAATGTTCGCATCAGGTTCCTCTGTGGACAGCTGCTCTTCTGCGGGCAGTGGCTGGTAATCCTTTACAGGAACTGATTAATAGTTTGGTTAGAAAGTTTTTGTATTTGTTGTTGAAGGAATGTAGAAATGAGATTCATGAGGCAGGGAGCAAATAATACCAAGAGGATGACTAAGAGAGGCGTTACAAAAGGGAGTATCCACTTTCATATAGGGTTTTCGAAAATCCCAGAACTGGAGGTCTCACGATCCCTGAAATTCTTTTTTATTTTTTTATTTATTTTTATTTATTT
>NC_045030.1:100786257-100793431 GCF_008632895.1 Mastomys coucha | reverse complement strand
ACAGATATGGGCAGCCCTCATATTTGTCTGGCCATTTTCTACAATAATCTTTTGTCTGGTTAAAGAGAAAGCAAGTAAAAAAAAAGAAAGCAAGTACAGAGATCATAATATTAAGATGGGATAACAGATACAGGGATGATAGCAATTTGGATCCGTTCTTGGCACCCGGCTATGGAGCAGTTTCCTGATCCTATTTGGAAAGACTGTTTCCAAATCTGTAGGGGTTTCTTGGACCTTGAATCTCCAGATGTAAGGGTTACCCTGGATGGAAATGGATCCAGTGAGGTTGAGCTCGGCTGCTGGAGTGGAGTCTCATTTTCTGGGACCGTGAACAAGGTAGGTGGTCTCATCATCCTCTGGAGCTTAACAGAGCACAGTCCTGTTAGGGTCGACTTGTATGAAGAAGAGTCATTTTTAGGTGGAGGGATGAAAGGTTTGAGGTGAGACAGGTGGACCCAATGAGAGAGTCCCTTGAGTTTAGCAGCTGTAGGAGTCACAAGAATTACCTTAAAAGGGCCCTGCCATTTGAGAAAGAGAGGTAAGGAGATAGCTGTGGGGAGATGGGAGGCCTTTAGCATGGCCATAATGTGGTTTGCATTAGTTACTGATCCTCCTTTTGTGGTAAGTAACCTGAGCTCCTTCTAGATAGTGGTGTGGGACAAGAAGATATGGAAAAGCATATTTGGAATCTGTGTAGATGTTGAGGGATTGTCCCTGTACCAGTTGAAAGAGCTATTAGTTTCAGCCTGTTGATTAGTGGTGTGAGCAAGAAGGGCCTGTGCCTCCACCACCTCGGTGTCTGACAATATGGCATAGCCAGCTTTTCTAGCTCCTTCATATAGAAAAGAGCTTCCATCTGTATACCAGGTATAAATGGATTGAGGCAATGTGCCCTCCTGTATGTGTGAAGGATGAGGTAATAGTTCCTCTAAAGTTTCAGTGCAGGGGTGAGATAGGGAGTGGTTAGTATTAGGTTGAGGAAGATTGGAAATATTAAGAGGTGGGCATGATTGGAAGGTGAACCTGAAGAGTGCTACCTGAAGAGACAGAACCCTGGAGGGAGGTAGAGTCTGTAAGCCTTTGTAAAGTTAGGAGCTGTGACATGTTATGAGAAGAGAGTACAGTTATAGGCGATCCTAAGGTTAGTTTTTTGACTCTTGAATAAGGAGTTCAGTGGCTGCTAAGGTACAGATACAAGGTGCCCATTCCTGGATGATTAAATCTATTTTTTTTCTCACAAGTATGCTACAGGTGCAAAGAGGGTCCCAGTTGGTGACCTAAGACTCCAAGGACAAATCCCTCTTTTTCAGTTACATAGAGGGAAAAAGGACGATTCAGCTCAGGGACATGTAAGCCTGGGGCATTAAGGAGAGCCTGTTGGTGCCTCTGAAGGGCTTGGTAACAGGTTTGAGGAGAAGTTCGTGGGTGGGGCCTAACGCTGCTTCATATAAGGGGTGAGAAAGGAGGGAAAAGGAAGGAACCCAGGAATGTAAAAAAGCTAGCTATTCCTAGGAATGATAAAATCTCTTCCTTTGTAGAAGGAACAGTTAGAGAGTCAGATTCTTTCTATCTAAGGTGGGTTGGGGTAATTGTTAGTCGCAAATAGGTGACCTGAGGAGTGGACAGTTGGACCTTAGAAGGTAGACCCTGTGGCCTCGACTGGAAAGGAAATTTAGAAGAGCTGAGGTGTTAGCTTGGCTAATCTCTAGAGAGGGGCTACAGAGAAGGACATCATCTACATAAAGTACAATTTTAGATTTAGGGAGAGATAAAGAGAGTAAATCAGAAGCCAGGGCCTGGCCAAATAGGTGTGGGCTGTCTTGGAATCCCTGAGGTAGAACAGTCCAAGTAGGTTGGGTAGAAAAGTGGGTGTCAGGATCTGTCCAGGTAAAGGCAAATATGTTCTGTGACTGGGCATCAAGAGGAATCCTTGATGATCCTTGAGTATGCATCCTTGAGATCTAGGACTGAGAAATGAGAAGTCCCTGAGGGGATAGTGGAAAGAGGTGTATAAGGGTTATCCACAACAGGATGGAGGGGTACCACTGCAGACTTAATGTGCCTGAGGTCTTGAACCAGCCAATAGGTTCCATTAGGTTTCTTAACTGCTAGTATAGGGGTGTTAAATGGAGAAAAAGTGGAGCAAAATAGTTTTTTCCTTAAGAGGTCAGAAATGATAGGCTTAACTCCCCTGAGGCTCTGGCGAGAGAGAGGGTATTGAGCTTGGGTGATGTACCTGGTAGAGTCCAGTAACTGGATGACAACAAGAGAATGATGTTTAGCAACAGAGGGGTTCTGGATGTCCCAAACTCGGGGATCTACCTGAGAAGCTGGTAAAGGAAATAACATGGTAGTGTTAGTAAGGTGCCTGGCTAGATGAAGGAGCAGAGGAACTGCTGGCGAGCTTGGGTTTAGGCGACTAGGGAGATCAAAGGAAATAGAGGCTCCCAGACTAGCTAAAAGATCCCTTCCCTGTAAGGGGACAGGACATGTCGGCATTACCAAAAAGGAATGGGTGAGGGATACACCCCTAAAAATGCAACTAAGTGGTGGAAGATAAGGACCAAGTAAGTGGCCCCGGTGTCCAAGAGGAAGGAGATGGGACGCCCACATACGGTGATAGCTACCCGGGGCTACCTGCTAGTGATGGGTGTAGTTGGGTCAAGAGAGCTACGGCCCCTTGAGTCATCCATAGCCAAGCCTAGGAGGTCAGCTGGAGGATTACCTGGGAGTGATGTCTCTCTGTTCTGCGAGACTCAAGGGCAATTGACAGCCCAATGTCCCTCCTGATGGCTCTTAGGACACGGTCCTTTTGGCTTGCTGGGGGTAGGACAAGCCCTCGCCCAGTGACCTTGCTGACCACATCTATAACAGTGGCCTGGTGGTGTCTGAGCCTTAAAAGGCCATGAGTCCAGTGTAGTGGCTGGTGCTGGTCGGACAGCCTTTGCCAGCATGTGGTATTTTTGTTTTCGGGCTTTCTCATCTCTCTCATGGTACACTTTGAAGGCCAATGCCAAAACTTCTGCCTGTGGAGTTAGGGGCCCCCTCTTCAAACGCTTAAGTTTAGTTTTTATGTTGGGGTAGCTCTGGGAAAGATAGTAGGTCATCAGAAGTTGGTTACCATTTGGGTTTTCAGGGTCCAGATTAGTGTATTGCAATAAAGCCTTTGTGAGGTATTCTAAAAATTGAGATGGGTTCTCCTGTTTGTCCTGGACAACCTTTTGGAGTTTTTCAAAATTTACTACCTTTAAGGCTCCCTTTCTTAGGCTGACCAGAAGGCATGTAATAAACCTGTCTCTGGCTAAGATATCACCTGTGGAATTGTAATTCCATCAATGATCCTGATCAGGCACTTCCTCAGATCTGATTGCATATGTTCCATCTGTTTGGTGAATTTCATCTGCGTGCGTTCTTGCCTCTTGCCAAACTCGCCTGCATTCATCAGGAAGTAAATTATTAATAAGAATCATGTGAACATCATGGAAAGTCAAGCTATAAGACTGAGTGATGTACTGGAACTCCTTAATAAAGCTGAAGGAGTTAGAAGTATAGGAACCCAGTCTGCTTTCTATTTGAGAAAGTTCACTCTTCGAGAAGGGAACATGTACTCTGACCAGACCGTCAACACTAGCCACTTCCCTTACAGGAAGGACTGATGCTGGGTCAGGTGTCCCTGGAGGAGAAGGACTTGGGGGTCTGGCAGTGGCCTTAGAATGCGTGATAGGAGGGATAAAGGTTGGCACCAATGCAGGGCATTTGGAGCGACCTGCAGCTGGCACAGAAGGAGGGGAGGGATCTGGAGAGGTCAAGTTAGTAGGCTCTGGATCCTGATGAGGAGAAACTGAGGCAGCAGTTAGGGTTTTCTGAGGCATGGAGGTGGGTTTGCGATGGAGGGGAGGTGGCTCGTTGGCAAGATCAAGCATAGCATCATCTAGTGGAGGGTGTGTAGGTTTCATGGCTAAAAGAAGTTGGGTTGGGGAACAGGAGGAGCAGACACACACACAAAATTAAAAATAAGACTCACACAGCTATGTACCTACTGATGCAATAGTGGCATGGATGTTGGAGTAACTAGGCACTATTCTTACTAGATTTAAGGTCCATTCCAAAGGACAGAACTCATGCCTTGTATTAACTGGCCAAACCCTGTGATTGGCTAGGTTGTATGTTTAACAGATAGCGATCATTATAGAAAGCCACAGCCAATTAAAATGCAGAGAACAAGTGATTGTGTGGTACCTAGCCCCAGTTGATACATTTACAACACAACTGTATCTAAAGTTCAGGGATCATTGCAGAAGTGGGGACAGAAAGAGCGTAAGAGCAGGAAGTTTGCTGTACTATTTTATCCCCTAGAAATGTCACAGAAGCTTCTTTTTACAGTGTATGGTAATAAATACAGAGACTCATAACTGATCAGCATGAAGAAATTAAGAGACCATGGAGTGAGTGCTCATGTTTAAATGGGACAACTCTATCAAACTTCTTTTTTTAAGGCTCAGGATCATTGGGGAAGCAGGGGTGGAAAGATTGTAACACCTAGAGGTAGTGGACATCTGCAGTGAAAGAATGTTTGCTAGGCATGATGGCACCATTGCATAGATGAACACATAGTAGCAGTGACTACATACATGACCAAGTTAGCCACAATCCAAGCATGGATCAGGGAGGGACTCATGAAGTATATATTGACAATCGATGGCTTCTCGAGGAAGGACAGTAAGTTTTCTTTAGGCATTGCAGCCCCTGAAAGGCTACCTATCCTCCACACACACACACACACATATGTATATAGGCAGCACTAAGGGGACTCAGTGAGTTTTTTTTTTTTTTTTTTTTTTAAGTGCATGTAAAGTTCGGAAACAAAAGTAGTTGGGTGATAGGGAAAGAATTGGGTGGAAGGGAAGGGGGTAGATTTGATCAAAACCCATTACATATATGAATGATATTTTCAAACAATAAAGGAAAAATGAAAGCAGATCAATTGCTACTGACTAAGCAGATGAGTTTAAGCTAGTAATTTTTAGAAGGGCAAGTATCATACTAATCTGGTAAAATAAAAAATGCATCTAAAATATTATAATAACTTATTAAAATCAACAAAAGGAAAATGAAAGGCCCTCTTTTCTTGGGAAAGCCAATATGTATGCCTTCTTGATGCTTTCTTGGTGAGGTCAGACATATTCACTCCCTTTTTAGTTTCTTTCCTCAAATCACAAAGGTACAAGAGTCAAATATCCTGATTCTATATAAATTACTGTTCTTTCAGAGTACTCTATGTAAACTTCTTGAAAGGATAGTCTATAACGTCTCTAGAGCAGTTACTCTATCACTCTTTACACAAGCTTCCTTATTTGTAGGATGGAGTTTATAATAGTATATTTATATTATAGTGGATAATAAGTAATTATATTACAAACATTAAAATATAACATGATATCATAATTATAATATTCATTGGATTAAATAAAATAAAATTTAGTATTATATCCAAAGTGCTTAAGTGAAAGTTTGACATGAGCAGATAAAAACTCCCTCCCCTCGAGGCTCAGGGCTCTATGTATAAGAGTAAGAAGAAAGATTTTAAAAGTCAGAGGGGGTGGATGACTCCAAGAAGATAGTGTTTTCCAGACACACCAGACTGATAACACATGAGAACTCAGAGAGACCATGACAACACGTGTAAGACCTAAAAGGTTTAAGCCACACAAAATCTCTGAATGGAGACAAGGAGGTGAGCACAAAGTTCTGCCCTTAAACAAGAAGTTATTTGCAATCGATAGCAGTTAGGAGATGGGAAATCAGTTTTCTCCAATGGAGTGACACTGGGTATATCAACTACACACCAGAGCAGGCCTTGTGCTCAGGAGTCAACACAAAAAGACTTGAAGTTTTTGTGTGCTTTTTCTCCTCTTCCTCCTCCCCCCTCTTCCTCATCCCCCTTCTCCTCCTCTTCCTCCTCCTCTTCTTCCTGAGGACTCTTTTTTCCTCTTCCTTATTTTCGTCTCAATCTTTTTCTTCCTCTTCCTCTCTTTTTTGATTATAGTTTAATGGTTTTTGTCTTTTTTGTTTGTTTTCTTGAGTTTTTTTTAGAGAGAAAAGCATGAAATTGGGTGAGTAGGAAGATAGGATGAATCTGAGAGGATTTGCAAGAGGGGAAATATTGAAAACAGTAAAAACAGTAAAAATTAAAATAACAAGTTAGCTTACAGAAAAATATGCTTTAATTTGATAACTCTCTTAGGACAAGATGATTCTTTGTACTGATTTGTTTTTTATTAAACTATAATATAGAAGAAAATGTAATATATGCTCACTACTGATAATCTGGAGAAAATTAATTCCACCCATTATTGGAAGCCAAGAGAAAACTCTGTTAGCATTTGTTGTCAATTCCTGCAGCACCTTTCTGTGCTCCTTGATGTGGCCTCTGAAGACTTCTTTTTCTGTCTTCAAGGATCAAGTGGGTATGGTGGATTACAGTAATGTTTTCTTACCAATGATTTACTTTCTATACTTTCAGTCAACCAAAGTTTGACACTAAAATGAATTAGTACATGGAAACATACAGAAGAATTCACAAGTTAAATAATTGTTACAATATATAATTTTTCTCTTATTAACTTCTGATAACCCTTTACTATAAGTAAATTATAAAATATCACAGATATGATGTATGGTGAACAGTATGGGGTTCAAGTATGCACTGGGGGTCTTCAAATGTATTCCCTTTGAATAAGTGGTAGTGGGGATTACTGAACACTAATAGTAAATATCTTACCTGGCCTACAGTGTAAAAAGAACATGGAAAAAGGAACAAAACCCAAGGATGGATATTGACTTTTATTGTTCTGGCCTGTATGTGTTTTGTGTCAGTGGGGCTTTAGTTCTGTTTTTATAAAACGCACTGTAGTTAAAGTCTTGGGTCTCTACATCACTAGGAACAGAAGAAGGGAACAGAAGCCACTGTGCAAAAGGATAGAAAAGTCAGATTCCATCATGCATTTGTGCCAATTACCAGCTTTGGCATCTTCTAGGTGGGTAAACTAAGGCAGACAGCTGATGGGGGTCAGTGCTTAGAGCCACTGTCTTAGTTAGGATTTTACTGTTGTGAACAGACACCATGACCATAGCAACTCTTATAAGGACATTTATTTTTTTTCCTTTTTTTGAT
>NC_045030.1:100777597-100785651 GCF_008632895.1 Mastomys coucha | reverse complement strand
CCACCTTTTGGTCTTCCTTCTTCTTGAGTTCCTTGTGGTTTGTGGGTTGTTCTTCCTGTATTCTGAACCTCTGGGTTAATCACCACTTATCAGAGAGTGTACCGTGTTTGTTCTTTTGTGATTGGGTTACCTCACTCAGGATGATATTCTCCAGATCTGTCCATTTCCCTAAGAATTTCATAAATTTATTCTTTTTAATAGCTGAGTAGTACTCCAACTGCTGATAGGAGTCAGTCCAGATACTGACAGAGCTTGCTCCCTAAGGCAGCCAGTGATTAGGTAAATTACTCAACAGACTTTTCTCTTAGGGAACAAAGTTTAATTTGCTGGGGCTGGCCCTCCCTGTAGCCACTGAAAAACTCTGAACTCTTTTTAACTCCTTGGGGCCAGCAAGAAAGAAAAGGAAAGAGAAAATTCATACACACACATACACATTGAATATATGAAGAAAAAGGCAGACTCCAATAGCCTTATACCTACAAATACATACATATATGCATACATCCATATAGACAGACAAACACATATACATCCACACACCTAATGATTAACACAAAGCTCCAAGCATTTCACACATACACATCTATACATCTATACACACAATTGGTAGATAGAGCAAGCTCCAGCACACACACAGACAAGCTTTCCATATACATACATACATACATACAGATTTGATGGATGGACCAAAGTTCCAACACATTCTTATACAAGCTTTACATATATACATGCATACACATAGTTGATTGGTGGAAGGAACAATATTCCAACATGTTCATTCTCTCTCCCTTGACTTCTATATCCCAGCAAAATCGTTCGAGCAGTATACAATAACAATGTGATTGTGCTTTAGTTTTCTTCTAGTGAATGGTTATGAAAAAACAGTGTTTTCCAATACCTTTACAAGAAATAACATTACATGGTACAGGTAAAGAAAACACATTATTCCCAAGAACCCACGTACATTCGTAAGTAAGCAACTTGTTAGTAGACTAACAAAGTGTGAGCAAGCAAGGGAGTTTTCTCAGCCAGTTTCTCTTACTGGTAAGCAGCAATTTGTGGTTACAAAAACAAAACAAAACAAAACAAAAAAAATGAATTCTTTTGTTATTTATCTTTAAACGTAATCTTGTAAGAATCTTAAAGAATCACAAATCTGAACTTTCATATAAAAATCAGTCATATCTACTTTTAAATCCACAGAATGCATATCTACTCATCAGCAATTCTTAATAAATCATATCAGGATGCTGAGGGCAAAAATAGGTATAAGAAATCAATCAGCAGCAGTCCAGCCTCAGTGAGACTCACGTCAGCCAGGGCTGCCATTGTTCCCTGACCATAAAGGGTCCCTAGCTTAACTAAGAAGAGTGTGCTTTCTGAACTTCACATCGTTCCCTAAGAGTTTCTACACCTGAGCCAGTAGCAAAACCATCTTAACTTACCTTCATGAACAATTTTATTTTTCCAAATGTTTTCTAAGAGCGGTAGTCACTACTGACAATCTGCATGTCTAAGTTCTTACCTAGGGTGGTGACTGAATCATAAATCTGTTCCAGCAGCAATGCCTGAAAGAAAGCGTGCATTGTTATTGTA
Organism: Mastomys coucha; assembly: GCF_008632895.1. NCBI lineage: Eukaryota > Metazoa > Chordata > Mammalia > Rodentia > Muridae > Mastomys > Mastomys coucha. The sequence continues at coordinate 100,784,055 of NC_045030.1, read as the reverse complement.
AGTGCCAGAGATACTGCCCAGTGAGGGGCTGGAAGGCCCCTTAGAGTTTTCGTGCAATTCTTAGATTGAGAGGGATGTGAGGGCAGCAAGCAGAGCAGAACTCCATTACAGCATGAAGTCCTCAGGACACGTGGTCTCTGGGGTTGTGGCTCAACTGAGGTGCACCCATCATGGCTGTACTAATCTGTGGGCCACATTCTATGAGTTCTAAAGCTGTTTGTTCTTCCTTCGGCATTACCCTCAACAGGTCTGAATTCAGGGAAAATTGATATTGCTTTTGAATGTAGACTTAGACTTTGTTATTGCTGAGACTCATGGCTTTCTTTGAAAAGGGGTGGGATATGTACTTGAAAAAGAGGGAAGCTATGCACACAGTTAAATAACTATTTGCTGAAGAGTTACAGGAAGAAGGACACAGTGCATGCTACATTGCAGAGAGCTTGCCAAAGCCCTCCCTGCATTGTCCTGTTAAAGCTCCTGTCTTGTGATTATTAAGCCAATATTCTGAGTTTGGCAATAATATTGTTAAGCATTTACTGCTGGCTGACTGTCGACACACTTGGCTTGCTACTGACTTAATTGTAATTATGCATATTTAAATTGTAACTGCATTTATAGTTTGAATAATCTGTGTGTTCACACTTTGTCCCTTAGCCTCATTCCCTTTCCTTGTAGTTTTCCATTTTATTTTTTTTCTAGGATTGTTTATACTTCCTCTTACACACAAATACACACACATACACACACAGACACACACACAGACACACACACCTGATTTTAGCTTATCTTAGAGGTTAAAAAATAGTATGCAAATGTTGCAGATTTTATTTGATGGTGAATTTAAGGGATGTTTTGTAGTTCTGGGGACAGAACCCAGGATTTTACACATGTTGGGCAATCACTCTATTTCTGAACTTAGTAAGCAGGAAGGGGTGGGATGGTGAGCAGGGGGAAGGGGGAGGGAACAGGGGATTGTTTAAGTTTTTTGTTTTTTGTTTTAATTTTCTTTATTTTTTCTTTTGGAGGGGAACCTGGGAAAGGAGATATTGTAAATAAAGAAAACATCTAATAAAAAAAGAGGGAAATCATTTTTAAATTATGTTTATGTGCGTATATACACTTGAGTAAAGTTCCCATGGAGGCTAAGATGTGTCAGATCGCTGGAACTGGAATTGCAGGCTGTTGGAGGTATAGGAACTCATGTCCTCTGTAAGAACTATTCAGGGCTCTTAACCATTGAGTCATCTCTCCAACTCCTAAGGAAGGATTTTTAAAAGCCACTTCCTGAGTTCTTCAGCCTCTGGCCTGTTCCCTTCTTATATGCCACAGCAACAGTAACTGTATTCCTAGTGTCCATCCTCTTGTTCTCTCTTCCTGCTGCCACTGGCCTAGTCCAGGTCAGCATCATGGTTATGCAGTAAAAGAAACCACTCACGTCATTGCTTTGCCTCTAATGTCTCCTTGCGATCTGTCTTTTCTCCCCATATGTCACTGGATTCATCAACCCTAATACATAACTCTGATACTTCTGACAACAAAATATTTTTGTTGCTTTGTTTTAATGCAGAATCTCACTGGGTAGCTCAGGTTGACTTCCAGGGCATAGAGACTCTCCTGCCTGACTCCCTTCAGTGTGGGATTAAAGGGCTGTGCTACCATGCCTGGCTCTGACAAACTTAATGAATATTATTGACTATAGAATAACTTCTTGTTTAAAACAGTGTTATATCTCAGGCTGGGATCCTATAAACTAAAAGTAGTATCATAAATGGAAGTGGACCCAGGGCTTCAAGCCTGGTCGGCAAGTACTCTAATCAACTGAGATAGAGCCCCAGCCTCTTAAGAGTAAGTTTCTAAGCTGTTAGTATTGAGATATTTTTCCTTCCAAAGTGAGCAAGTTGCAGAAACTTTTCTTACTTGAGTCTTGGAGTGGTGGCTGGGTGTCTTAGTTTGGGTTTTATTGCTGTGAAGAGACCCCATGTTGGCAACACTTAAAAAGTGGAACATTTAATTGGGGCTGGCTTACATTTTCAGCAGTTTCAGAAGTTTACTCCATTATCATCATGGTGGGAAGCATGGCAGTGTGCAGGCAGACATGGTGCTGGAAATGGAGCCAAGAGTTCTCTGTTTGATCCACAGGCAGCAGAAGAAGACTGTGTGTCTCACCTGGCATAGCTTAGCTTGAGCATATATGACCTCAAAGCCTGCCCTCACAGTGATACACTTCCTCCAGTAAGGCCACAGCCCCTCCAGCATGGCCACGCCCCCTAATAGCACCACTCACAGTGGGCCAAGCATTCAAACACATGAATCTATGGAGGCCATACTTATACAAACCATCACTCTGGGGTAGGGTCCTAATGGAAAGGCAGCTCACAAAGCTCCTACACTGGCTGGTGTTTAGAAGGTTTGCCTGCATAGTCCCTGTAGGCACTGTGAGGCTTGCACTCCTGGGAATGGACAAACCCAATTCACCTGAGACTAACTCCGATTCCATGAGACTCAATTACTACCCTAGGGAGGCATCACTATGGACCAGAGTACGCTGAGTATTAGTTTTTCAACAGCTGAGAAACCTAGGTAAAGTTGCTTCATTAGCATGGATCAGAGGATGGGGAAACACTGTTGTTGCTACCTATTTCTTTCCTTCTTTCAAATAAAATTCTGATTGAGCTTTTGTGAAAACTCAGAATGCATTTCTGCTTGCAGGAAGGTCTTAATAGCCTCTTCCTAGGCAGTGATTCAATTTGTTTACTTCCCATGGTGGCTTCAACAGCAGTCACCCTTAGTAAGTGCAGCCAGTCAACAATGGAGAGATGGTCCCAGTTCCAAAACAGCAGTGAAGTAACAAGGTGCATGAACTGATCAGATCCTGGGTTTCATTCTGGTGGGCGAGCCCAGGCTACTGTACTTTGATTGGTAGGTCTGAAGGGAGGCTTTGGTGGTCGAGCTCTTTCATTTCAAGAGAGTGACAAAAAGATGGCTCTAAAAGCAAAGTGGGGCTTTTGTGAGGGTGAAAGAAACTAGATTCTGAACATCCAAGCACTACCATGCCATGTGCTTGCTCACATTGCTCCCTCTCCCTTCCATTCCTTACTCCTTGCAGAAAGCCTAGCTTAGAAATCTAAGCTGCAGAAATTGAGGCTTTCAAGACTCCGCATTCCCTCGTGCTCTACCCACACCATTCCCATCCAATTTCCTTATTCTTTATGAGACCTTGTGGGATAGGGAGGGGTCATTCAGATCTATAATGGCTTCAACTCAGGTCAGGCCTCCATGGAAACTGTCAATGGCAGTTTTTAACGACTTTAGGGCTCCTTACTGGATCTTCTTTAGCCCCTAGCTAGCAGGTAGTGGTAGAGATATTCAATGTGTTTTTGTTGAACTGAAAAGGATAATCAGGAGAACAGTCTATTTGCAAGTCCCCTCAAATATTTCAGAGGCACTGTTTGTACCCTTGAGAATGTGTTCTTGCCATTCTGGGCATTCATTAGAATAGGTCTCTTGAGTGACTCTCCAACCCAGGCTGAAGGAGAACTTTTATACTTAGGAGAAAAGGCTGACATGCACAGGTAGAAGTGGGGCAGCCACTTCCACAGCTTCACATACTCAAGCCTGAGCAAAGCCTGAGAGAGGATTGGCATTTGTGTGTTCCCAGAAAGAGGGCCCAGAAAACCTCTTCCAGACCTCAGGTATCTCTGCTTTGTCTGTTATATCTGCTTCTCTTTATGTGAACTGTACAAAATACTGGCCTTATTATGACATGCTCACAAGTATAACATGCTTTGATGATATTCATTCTTCCATTGGCCTCTTTTGTCTGCATTCCAGTCTCTCATCTTCTCAAGCAGTTCCCTTTTCTTCTTGTGTCTTTTTTTTTCTACTAGAAAACAATTCATGACATGATATAGTAATAGGTAGTCACTTCCCGAATAGGATTCTAACTGCCAACAGCTCAGGAAATAATAGCAAGAATTAACAAATGTAAATGCTTTTCTTTTTTCACAACAAAGGAAACAATTATGCTAGAGGAGCAGGAGATAAATTTTTGCCACTTAAATATCTGACAGGGGATTAATATCCAGAATATATAAAGAACTAAAAAATAATTAAAACACCAAAGTACAAAGTCATCTAATAAATAAATGGCAAATGAATGGAACAGACAGTTCTCCAGAGGGGGAAAATGCAATTTGCCAAAAGTACAAAAATGTTCAGCATCATTAGCCATCACAGCAAACTACATTAAAAATTCATCTTACTCTAGTTAGAAAACAACAAATGCTTGTCAGGATGTGGGGTACCCCTATACAATGTTAGGGTAGATGTAAGTTGATGAGTCACTATGGAGTGTCCTTTAAAAACTAAAACTAAAATTCCATATGTCTCTGCCACATTACTCTTGGAAATATACCTGAAGGAATCAAAGGCAGATTAAAACAGCTGCAAGTGCTCATTCACTTAAAAACATTTTTAGACAGAATTTTACAATGTGGATCTAGCTGGTTTAGAATTCCCTGTGTAGACCAGACTGACCTCAAATTCCCATAGATTCTCCTGTCTCTGCCTCCTGAGTGCTGAGGTTAAAGATATACACCACCAGGCCAATACTTACCTGTATTCATTGCAGCACTGTTCATAGGAACCAAGCTATACATCAGCATAGATGCCCATGAACAGGTGAGTAGAATATATGTATACCATCTATTATGTTATTTGCAGGAAAATGGATGGAACTAGAGATCATCATGTCAAACAAAATTAGACAGTTCAGAAAGACAAACATTGAATCTTTTCCTGTTTCCTTTCTGTCCTCAAACAGAAGAGATCTCTCTTGTAAGATGCTCAGAATGATCCACAGGCCCCACTGGGTGCTTGAATGGCCTGAAAAACCTCTTTGTGAGATGCTGATTATTCAGCTCCAGGAACACAAACATCACCATGCTGTGAGATGGTTCTTTATAAATCATACTCTCTCTGATTATCAGAATGTTTATGTCAAAACTGCTCTGCTATTCCTTCTACACAGTATTTACAAAATAATTGTATAATCATGGGCTCACATATAACAGTAAGAGGCATATTTTAGGTGTGTGTGTGTTCACATGTGTGTGCTTACATGTGTTGGGAGGGATTATAGAGAATAATTTAGATTAGTAGTTAACAAGTTTTCCTTCAAATTAATTTGTTAGCAATAAACATATTCAGGGTATTTTTTTTTATTCGAAGTTAAAATGGGGCATGGTGGTAAATGTCTTTTTATACAACTCACCTAGGTAAAACCCTTTGAAAATGAAAAGGGACCTAAAGCAGAAGAGAAGGTAGCTTCCATAAGCTGTCCCTATTTGTGATCCTTTTTAACCTACGGTATTTTTACAGGACCCTGACTCCCTAACTACATAGAAATAAAATAGGCACACAGATCAAACTTTTACTGATAATGAATCCTAAACATTTGAAAACAAGACTTTTATAATTTTTTATCATCTGTTGAAGATGAAAGCAAATTTGCATCAATGAGATGGATGTTTTTGTTTAATTTTACATAAAGAATTAAATCTTGGGGATGGATAGTTGACACCGTAGGACTTAGAGCATCTTCAATAGTTGTCAGTTTATCAATATTTTAATTTTATCATTAATGTTATGAATTTTTTGTACAAAATGGTAGAAGTATGTTTAGGGACATTTCAGAAATTGTTGGAAGTTGTGTTCTAATTCCAGGCCAAAAGTCATCTAATTTTTTTTGAAGATTTATTTTTATATATGTGGATGTGTGCATGTTGGTGTGAGCATATGCCATGTGTATAAGCATCCTTTGAGACCAGAAGAGGGTGTGAGCTCCCTTTGGAGTTGTAGGCAATGGTGAGCTACCTGGCATGGGTACCAGGAATCAAAATGGGAACCTATGCAAGAGCAGCAAGTGCTCTTAACCTCAAAGCCATCTCCCCAGCTCTGCCATTTTTTTAAAAAAGTGAAATTCAAATAGGAAGTTTTAAAATAAAGTATTCTGGCATAGTATATTCAAAAGATATACTAATTAGACACTCACATGCTGAAGAATGATGGTAGAAAAAATGTTATTTTCCCACAATTAAACCATTATGCTTTTATAAGAACAGAAAACTTCATATGTGCAGTAAAAAATCCATTGCGACACATAGCAAACAGTGAGGAGTTTGGAGTTCCAGCCTTGGTGTTTTAGGTAAGTGTTTGTTGTGTGAATGGTGTGACAGTGTGCACTGTGCAATGTGCACATGCTGTATGTTCAGAAACAAGGCTGCACTGAAGTCAAGGATGTAACAAAGCAACACTGCCACAAATCCCTCGGGTTCATTATGTGTTTAAGTAGCTACAACTTACCAGAATCTCATCATTGCCGTATGCAAAATAATTTGAAGCAAAGTAAAACTGAAAAGATCAGAAGAAATGCACAGCCTAAGGCACCTCCCTCCCCC
>NC_045030.1:100776891-100777545 GCF_008632895.1 Mastomys coucha | reverse complement strand
TTCTGTTATCTTGGTTTTCTATATGTTGCTCCAAGTGCTCAGGTTCCTTTCCTTCTAAATGGGAACCCAGGAGTCTGCTCTTCACTCTGGCTACTACTTTTATGATGTGAAGCATAAGCCTCAGTACTCCAACTTCAAAAGGAAAACGTTATCCCTGATTTACCCTCTAAGAGAAGAGAAAGTGCCCACTTTTACTCTCCAAATTTTTTGTTGTTCACTTTTAAACCCTCCATCTATTTTAAATGGAATATATATATGTATATGTATGTGTATGTATATATATCATTGTAAAGCTTCTCTTCAAAGAATTATACCCATCTGAGAGTCTCACTTCAAAAAAAGGTTCAGGCACCAGCCCATCCATAAAACCTTCAACCTCAAATTTGTCCTGTCTACAAGATGTGCAGGGATAAAGATGTAAGAGACCCTGAGGAAATGGCCAAATAGTGACACAAGCTAAAGTTTAAGAAAATGAGTGATTTCTTTTTTAATTAATTTGCAATTACTATAGGGTTTTTTCTTGTGTGAAAGTAAAATTCCAAATTCTTTATGGTAGTCTAATTTGGATTTATTATTTTTAGATTCTGTGTTATTATTATTATTATTATTATTATTATTATTATTATTATTATTATTTTACATCCCACTCACTGC
>NC_045030.1:100775399-100776880 GCF_008632895.1 Mastomys coucha | reverse complement strand
GATGAAGAAGGTGCTATGCCTGGCTGTTGCTGTTGGCCATGTGAAGATGACCGATGATGAGCTGGTCTGCAACATCCATCTGGCTGTCAATTTCTTGGTGTCCTTGCTCAAGAAAAACTGGCAAAACCTCCGGGCTTTGTACATCAAGAGCACCATGGGGAAGCCCCAACGTCTGTATTAGGATGCTGCTCCAATAAACCTGTGCTACTACCACCCCCCCCCAAAAAAAAGTCAGTCCTAGGAGGCCTGAGGAAATAAATGGCCAGCCAGTGACCAGCCCAAATAGAGATCCATCACATGAGCAAGCACTAATCCCTGACACTATTAATGATACTCGGTTATGCCTGTAGATAGGAGCCTAACAGACTGTGGACAGAGCTCAAGGAGTCTTGTGTAAGAGTTCGGGGAAGGATTTTGGGCCCAGAAGGGGATAGGAACTCCACAGGAAGACCAATAGACTTAAATACCCTGGACCCTTGAGGGGCTCTCAGAGTCTGAACCACCAACCAAAGAGCCTACACGGGCTGGATATAGACCCCTTGCACATATGTAGCAGATGTGCAGCTCGGTCTTCATGTGGGTCCCAAACTGGAGGGGGAAGCTGTCCCTCACTCTCTTATCTGCCTATGGATCCTGTTCCTCTAACTGGGCTGCCTTGTCTGTCCTCAGTGGGAGAGGATGCACCTAGTCCCACAGCAGTTTGATGTGCCAGGGTGGGTTGGTACCCAGGGGGTGCCTCCCCCTTCTCAGAGCTGAAGGGGAGAGGAGTTAGGGGAGGGGCTGTGAGGGGAGGGCTTGTAGGACTTGGGGGTCATGATCAGGATGGAAATTGATAAATCATAGATTAATAGAAAACATAAAAAATTCAGGATCATTGTAATAATAAGTAAATTTATTATTTCAAACTTTCAAGGAGCAGACAAGTCCCCTGGTGTTTGAATATTGCAGAAAAAAAAAGTTTAAGTAATCATCCCAGGTCAGTTTTTTACTTGGTTTGGTTTTGTGTGTATGATGTGTAGGGACTGTGCTGAGGGAACCCCAGTATTTTTTTTAATTCTAAGCAAGCACTTTATATATAAGTATGTATATGTATATATATGTATATATGTGTGTATTTACATACATATATACACATACATATTTTCTTATTTTTTAGATAATATATAGATACACATTTCTACTTGGCTATATAATAAACAAAGTGTGGCATTGGCAAACAACAAAATGTTTAGCTTTTTATTAATTGTTTTTTAAAAATTAAAATATAATTACATCCTCCATCTCCTTTCCTATCCAACCCCTTCTATGTCTCCTCCTTCCAATGGAAATTGAGACACATGAAACTGAGGAAGTTTAAGGATGTCATGTCTCAAAATACACTGAATGGAGACATCAGTTCCTTCAAATTGAAATCACCCAAGGACCTATAACTTCAGAAAGGACAGTCAGCACCATTTTCTTTTCTTTCTTTTTTTTTTTTT
>NC_045030.1:100768378-100774831 GCF_008632895.1 Mastomys coucha | reverse complement strand
CGGGACTGATTGTGTGTGGTGTGGTTCTTGGACTTGGCCATGTCTGTACGGTAAGCCGCGGCTCCCGCCACTCTGGTTTCTCTTCAGATCGTATAAATCTTTCGCCTTTTACCCTTTTCTTTTAAATTGCTTAACTAAAATGTGTTTATTTATTGTTCATTATTAGTGTGTGTGCATGTGCTTGTGCGAGTGCGAGTGTGTGTGTGTGTGTGTCTGTGTGTCTGCAGGATGCACATGTTAGTTTGTGTCACAGCACATTTGTGGAGGTCAGAGGAGAACTTTCGCCAGTAAGCTTTCTCCTTGTATCTTATTGAGGCAGGGGCCTCTCTTGTTTTTGCAGCTTCCCTCCAGGCTAGCTGGCCCATGAGTTTCCAGGTGGTCCTTCTCCCATATTATTGAAGTGCTGAAATTACAGAAACTTTCCATCAAATTTGGCTTTTTACATGGTATTGAACTTAAGGCAGCAGGCTTGAGCAGAATGTATCTTGACCCACTGAGTCATCTCATTGGCCTTGGGCCTGTCTCTTCTCACAGGCAGCAAGCCATACAGATTGTTTTGGGAAAAGTGTCCTCCCTAAAGGTGGGAAAATGATCTCTCTCACTGATGTTTGCACACCGGGGCTATAACAAGCTGAAATAAATGAACTTATTTGGTCCAGGGTTTCTTTATCTTCCATTAAGCTTTTTACATTCTTTATATATCTCTTAGTGACATCTCTAGAATTTCCATTTGCCCTGTCATTCCTTCACAAATATGTGTTCCTCATTTAAATAGAGTAGAAACATTTTGCTGTGGTCTCATCTTCAGACTTTATTCTCTTGTGAACATTCCTATATGTAAATCGAATAAAGCATCTATACCCCTCTCTTGTTTGGCTCCTACATCTAGCTGGAGCCATATAGCTTTTAAGAGGCTTGATATTTCTTTCCCTCTCCTATACTATAACACAAACAAAACTAGAGAATTTTAGGATAAATAAAATAAGGTAGATGCAAAGCACAAACATTGTGTGATTACACTTGTATGAGGTTCCCCTAATATTGAAATGCACAGAGATAGAATGTAGAATTATGATTTCCATGGCTGGGAGGGACAGTGGGGAACTGGATTTAGAAAATGAGCATGCTTTCATGACTTGTAGTCACTGTTACTCTGGAAGCTGAGGCAGAAGGATCACATGAGACCAATAGATTGACGGCCTGGACAAGTACCTCATCACTAGACAACACACACACACACACACACACACACACACACACACAGAGAGAGAGAGAGAGAGAAGAGTATGTATTGTGAAGAAGAATGACAGTTTATTGTTTACAGGAAAATGGACAGAACTGGAGATCACCATACTAAGCAAAATAAGATAGATGCATATAAATATCACGTTTCTTCCTCATATGTAGATCCTGGATTTTATATACTAATAAACATATACTCATATATATAAAATATACAAATATAGAAATAGAGGGGAGACTATTTGGGAAAAGAAAATGGACCCAGGAGAAGAGCAGGGAGGGAGAAAAGAAAGGGCACTGGGGCATCTATTCTGTCAAAGCAAGTGACATACATGAATGAAAATGTCGTTACAAAGACCAACACTATGTACAATGAATATATTCTAATAAAATTAATAAATATAAAAAAATATCAAAACTAAACACACTAACTAAAATGATAAAATTTATGTCATATATATTTCACCACAATTCAGGGATGCAGTACAGCAGTATATTGCTTAAAAGTAATGTTGGGGCTGGTGATGCACTACATAGCTTAGTGGTACCGACCTGCCTATTCTGTGCCAGGCCCTGCGTTCATTCCCTATCAGTGCAAAAGAAAAGTATAAGAAAGACAGGAGAAAAAAGTAAAGTTTACTCTTTTCCTCATTTATGCATTTCTTCCTTTTCCTAAAGATGGTACATGTGATTTTTTTTAAAAAACACATGTGATTTTTTTAAAAAGTTATTTCATCTGTATCTAAATATTTGCTATGATACACAATGCTGTGATGAATATCATTGAAAGATAATCTTGTATGGCACATATCAGCTGAAATGTACTGCTATGTGAAAAGCCATATGCTTTTAGTTTTGCTGCTTCCACTGTAATTAATTGTCATTTATTCATATGGTTCAGACTATCAAATTCAAAAGAGTAAACACCAAAAATCCCCTTGCTCTCTTCCCCCTGATATCTGCTGCCCTTTATCAAAAGCAACAAGTTAACAGTTCTAAGATATATTCAAATCATGAACTGCTTGTTTATAAACTTAGAAATACAAATGATGGTGGATGGTGCAGTTTAAATTTGATGGCTGTTGCCAGATTACCCTTTGGAGTCTGTACCTAATTCTGTACTATCAGCAGTGTTTCTGAGCTCCAGGTCTGAACTGGACCATCCACCTCTCATGCTTCACTTCTGTACCGATCTGACTGGTAAGGATAGTCTCTGATTTGATTTGTATTCACTTAATCTGTATTGTGATGAACAAAAGAGTGTTTACTTATGACGAGAGATCTCTTCCGCTTCCCTCTCCATTCCCTTTCATACTATCTCCTCTACCATCTGGCTAGACTGAATAGGGAGACATTCTATTCTTTGACTCCTTGCTGAGTCCTCTGGTCTGTGTTCCTTTCAATAAGCCCAATGACCATGCTGTATTTCTCAGTCTGTTACCTTCAGGATGCTGAGTGCCAAGGCTGCAGCTTTTATCTTTCTAAGCTATTGTTTGTCACTGTGCTCTTCAGTAAATACTGGATGAATGGATGAATGGGCAGCTAGCAATTTCAGACTAAGGGCACTGAAATACAGTCATTCTATGTGAATGGTTGAAATCTCTTTATTATGTCATTACCTTATAAGAATGCATTATATGTAGAAGATAGCACTTCAAATTCGCAGTGAAGTGATGGGTTCTTCAATAAATAGTGTTGGAATAGTTGTTAACTACTGCATTTGGGAAACAATTCTGTGTCTTTACCTTAAACCCAAATAACCTGGGTAGATATATTAAGTATAGCTTAAGATAAAGAGAAAGCATGAACTACTCATGTTTAAGATAAAAAACATGAACTATTCATGAATGTGGATCTAACCTCAGGATGGGGAAACCTTCAAGATAAAAACCTTAAAATTGATAAAATTTCATTACAATTTAAAAAGTTTAGCCTATCACGCCAGAAACAAATCTGAAAGGCTAATAATGTATGAGAAAACTAGCTTTTAAAACACTCAAAGGAAACCTGGCCAGATTCATTAAAACACAGGAAAAAGGAAGCTCAGCATTGAGAACACTGTGACAGGGATATTGTTGTGAGTTTGATGCCAGCTAGGCTACACACTGGGGTTTAGGGCAGTCTGGGCTACAGAATGAAACCATACCTTAAAAAAAATCACAAGAGGAAAAAACTCAAAGGAGAAGACAAGCATCCATAGAAAACTAAAGGAGATTTAGGACTACACGACAAATACATATCCCTGTATGAAGCAGACAGACATGCCAGCAACAAATGGTTATTTGATCTCACTAGGAACCAAGGAAGGTCAATTCATATTCTTTCACCTACAGTTTAGCCAAGGTGATAATTTTCATTGCTGGCAACTACATGGAAGTATAAATTGGTAGCATCTTTCTTGAGGGCAATTTCCCAGTATTATTAAAAGCCTCTCCTTTTGACCTAGATCATTTTGAGAACTAATCAAAAGGAAATTGTCAGAAAATATAGAAAAAGATTTACTACAAGGACATTATAGTGGCATATTTATAGTAGTGAGAAATTGAAAGCAATCTAAATGTCCCACAACAGAATTGGATAAATAAATTATGCTGCTTTCAGAAGCAAGAATGTAGGCATTAAGAGCATCATAGCATCATATTGGGACTGACAGGATGGCTCAGTGGGTAAGGGCACCTGCCACCAAGGCTGACAACAGGAGTTCAACCCCCAAGACTCGCACAGTAGAAGGAGATAATAGACTTCTGCAAGTGTGCTGGGGACCTACATACACATGCATGCACAAGCACACAAAACAAATAAGAATTTAATAACATTTTAAGAACCATCTTATTGAAAACCATTTAAGTATATGGGGGAATGCTTATCATGTGATCTTTTCAAAAAGCAAGTAATAATAGAGCAGTGCTTTTTAAACATAAGAGTTTATTATGTACAGAAAAAGTCTGGAAGAAATTTACTCTGGACTGAAGAGTCTGTGCAAGGAGGCTATCCTGTTCCCATGCAGGCTCCAAGAGAAGCTGTTGCTGTAGTCACTGGGGAAGACGATCCTGTGAGGGGCTTTTCTGTATGGCAGGACCTGTGGGAAAAGGTCCTAAGTGGCTCTAAAATGCCACTATCAATAAAAATCAAGGGATGTCTACTGCCAGGGCTGATACTGTCATTTCTTGGACACTTATATAGAGATTAATAGTAACTAGCACATATTGGACAATTTCTATGTATCATGACATGTTATCTAGGAGGAAATGTGTTGAGAAAGATTAGGTAACTGTGATCATGAAACTAGAAACTGGGTGGATGAGTTAAAACCTCAAACCTGAAAACACGTGAGCCTTCAGAACCTAAGTATGCATACAACAAGCACCTTATCTCCAGTCTAGGCAAGAAGAAAGAAGGTAAGCAAATAGGAATTAGGTCAGTAAATAAATATGTGAAAATTACTTCTGGAATTGGGTCCCTTTGAGACTAGTATCCCATGATATGCATATACAAAATTGTTCACAGTAGTCATGGTTACAGGAAAAGAACAGACTACAAACACCTTGTGTTCTTCCAGATCCTTTCTTGGTTTTTGTCTTGAGCAGGATTAGAATCTGGCCTGAATTAGTACATGCTGCTCACTTCTGCAAAGGCAGACATAGTGTTGCAGTGGTTGGCCAGACAAGTCAGATCTTAAGGGTTCCCAAGATAGGAGTAGCTGTTTCTCTTGTATTCAGGAGAAAGCCATAAAATGAGAATTTATCATCTTTGGTCACACCAGTTGTAGAATTCCTAGGGCAGAGGCTGGGCCTGGTAGCACATGCCTGTCATTTCATCTTTCTAAAGGCTGGAAGGAGGATCTCAAGTTTGAGCTCAGCTTGGGCTACCTAATGATGGTCAGGCTCCACTGGGATACATAATGAGATCATGGCTTAAAGAAAAGGAAATGCTCCTTATTCCCTTTGCTGCCATATCAGCAGGCAGTGCCCTATTCATCAAATTTCTCTCCCCCCCCCCCAAGTTAGTCTCCATGCCTCTTTTCTAGCCAGCGCAGCCTTCTCCTACAGCAGTGTGCAATCCTCAGACTCAGGCCACAGTCTGTGTTTCGACAGTCCCAGAACCTCTTGTCTAGCAATTGTCTGCTTCCTCCTCTAATCACATAGTCCTGAGCAGGAGTTCCCCTTCAAAATCCAGGAATTCCTTTCTCATCCTAGGCCAATTTATATACCTTGTTCTAACTAGGCACCTTTCAGTCTGCCTTGTACCTACTCTCCATAACCCTTAACCTACATGTGCTTGCTCCCTTTCTCTTATCCTCATCCACTCAGCCCTTATAGTCAGTTTGTTTTCATCGCTTTATGCCTTCCTCTACAGCCAAGATCCTTTCTTAAGCCCATTCTTAACCTGGCCCCCCTTTCTGCTAGACGGGATGCTGTTGAATACCCTTTTCCCCATTCAGGCTCCATTCCTAAGCCCTTGTGCAGCAGCCAAACCAAGGCCTGCTTATACATTTATTACCCTTCTCTAGACTGTGTTTCATGGACAGGCAGGCCCTCTTTGGTAACTAGGCAACCTTCCTCAGTGTGAACTAACAGCTCTGGCCTGCACCACTTCAACCACATAGGAAACTGACCCCAGCCAGGATCCTTTCATCTGCCAGGGACTCTTAAGCTTAAGTGCTAGCTAAATTTATGTCAGCTTGACATAATCTATAGTCATCTGAGAGAAGAAAACCTTGATTTAAGAAAAAAAATGCCTCGGAAACACCAAGGATCAGAGGTGAGGAGGACCCAACATCTGTCCCAACACCAGGAGTAATTGGGACCAGCAGGACCAGGCACACAGGAAGTCCACCAGCCCAGTGGCTCGGGTTTCTTCCAGTCTTTCTGGGCTGGTGTCCTGAGCAGACCTTGGGTGCAAGCTCCCCATCCAGTCCCTCAATACCCAGAGGAAGCTCCACTCCCAGGCTCTCTGACATGCCCAGGATCAGAGGTGAGGAGGACCCAACATCTGTCCCAACACTAGGAGTAACCGGACCAGTGGGACCAGGCACACAGGAACTCTACCACCCAGTGGTTCTGGTTCCTTCCAGTCTCTCTGGGCTGGTGTCCTGAACAGACCTTGGGCGAAAGCTTTGCATCAAGTCCCACAACACTCAGAAGAAGCTCCACTCCCAGGTGCTCTAACAAGGCCAGGATCACAGGATCCCAGAATCACAGGATCACAGAG
>NC_045030.1:100764286-100765645 GCF_008632895.1 Mastomys coucha | reverse complement strand
TCTGATCCTGGGTGTGTCAGAGCACCTGGGAGTGGAGCTTCTTCTGGGTGTTGTGGGACTGGCTGCAGTGCTTGAGCTCAAGGTCTCTGATCCTGGGTGTGTCAGAGTGCCTGGGAGTGGAGATTCCTCTGGGTGTTGTGGGACTGGCCGTGGAGCTTGCGCCCAAGTCTGCTCTGGACCCCAGCCTACTTCTACCTCTTAGAACAAAAACAACAGGAAGTGACAATTACTTTTTCTTAATATCCTAATATGAAAATTAATATTACCAACATATCTTAATCGATTGACATCCAAAAATATGAGGAATTAGAACTTTTTTTTACAAACAAATTGATACTTATTATTTTGAAAGACTGACTAGAAAAGTATGTGTTATGCAAAGTTTTAAAATAAACATGATCTAGGAATGTGTGAAAAGTTGCACAATATATTAATATATTATCACTTCATTTATATAACTTGAGTTTGCTTTACATTTGTAAAAGCTTTGAGTTAATTTCAGTATTATCCTTAACCAGTGTACAAAGAATGCAGTCAGAAACAGTTTCAACTTGCTCTTAATTATTGGCCAGTTACATGAACAAGAGAGATTTGGAACTAGACTGAAATGTCTGGCCAGTTTCCTTTATTTCATCTGTGACAGTGTTCTTCAAGCAGGAGTATGTGCATTATTGTCCCCCATTAATTGTGGTGCCACAAGAAAGCCACCACCATAGGTGGATAGCACCTATGGCCATTTGAGGAATTAGAATTTTGTTGTCATCCAATGGTCTCTCTAATTTATTAACTGGAGAAATATGTCCAATATTGTGCAATATATACACTTTCACCTTGTTTGTTTGTGACAATGTCTGGCTGTGTATAACATAAGAGTCTTAAAATCTTGCTTCTCTTATCTCAGCCTCTCTATTAGTAGTATTGTTTATTTCATGTTTTTACACTATAGTATGGTTTTCAGAACAGCTTACATATTTCAAAAGTTTATACAGCCAAAAGAAACATAGATAATTAACTAGGGAGGTTGCTTGTAAGAGAACCACAAAGAGAGAGCCTGAATGCTTTGCTTGATGTTTGTAACTCTTGTATCAAGTTTAAAGAAGAGGACTTTTTAAGTTACTCTTTCTCTGAGATGAATGCTTTTCCAAATCATCACAGCTAATGAACCAAATTATTACCTTCACCTAATGTCTGTGCCACCCTCCAAGCAGAATCAGTTCATTGAAACAGTTGGTGAGTGACTTTATGGATAGACCACCTTAGTACATATACCATTTCTTAAATGAATGTAACTTGTTCTCTATGGGCTGAGAATGAAGTCACTCACTCAAGTCAAATAGCTTTGACCATAGCAGGAAGTCT
>NC_045030.1:100760539-100763503 GCF_008632895.1 Mastomys coucha | reverse complement strand
CACACACACACACACACACACACACACACACACATACACACACACACAAACACAAACACACACACATATATATATATATGTTTTTAAATGTTAACAAATTCAGATAAATTGAAATCATGTAGCTTTTCTCATCATAATGCAATAAAAGTTAAAAAAAGAGGAAAAAATGCCTCTATAAGTTCAGGATGTATTCAAATATGTAGAGCATTTTCTTAGTGATTTATCAGGGAGGGCCCAGCCCATTGTGGGTGGTGCCATCTCTGGGCCAGTGGTCCTCTGTTGTAAGAAAAAATGTTGAGCAACTCAGGAGAGTAGGCCCTGTACCTCACCTGGGCCGTGGTGTTTTGCTGACCCTGGTCTTCCTCCCTGCCTTGCCACCTGTGGTAGTCAGAAGAGCTGGCCCTCCCCCCTCCCCCACTGGCCATAGCACACAGGAGAGCAGGCCCTGCACCTTGCCTGGGTAACACAGTGGAGCTGCCCTGATGGCGAGGGCACAGGTGAGTCAGCCCTGAGGGTATGTATGAAAGCTGGCCCAGTCCCTTGCAGGCTGCAGCACTTGGGAGAGTGGGCGCCTTGCCTTGACTGGGAAGCACAGTGGAGCTGGCTCTGGAGGCATGTTTACAATTGAACTGCCTTAATGGCATGGGGGCAGGAGCGCTGACCCTGCCTCCTGCCAATGGAGGCATTGGGTGACCTAACCTGAGCAGTGGCGGAGAGCTAGCCCTGGTGGTATGGATAAGGGAGAAAGAATGCTGATTGGCTCAGCTACCACCCAGGCCCAGATCCAGGGCTCTGAACTGGTCCACAGTAAAATCTTTATCATCTGTGAAGACCTGGGACTCATGGAAAGGCCAGTGCTGCAGATCCATCCAATGCTGCAGGATCTCCAGGACACAGGTCATTAACAGGATAACTGTGAGGAGTCCCAGTGAGGATCCAATATTGGTGTCACAGAAGCCAGAGAGATCTTGAACCAGAATAATGACTCATTGCAATGAACTTTTGCAAGTGAAGATGTGTGAACAGAGGGATCCTCACACAAGCTTCCATAATGAGAGGTTTTCTATGCTTTGTTTTTGTTGTTGTTTGGGTTTTGTGTGTGTTTTTTAGTTGGGGGGGGGAGCATTACAGGGGCAAAGGGCAGATATGAGGGGACAGGGAGATGAGCAGGACTGGGGTGCATGATGTGAAACTCACAAAGAATCAATAAAAAGTTAAAACAAAACAAAAAACCCTAAAACATCAAAAGAAAAATGAATGAATGAATGAATGAATAAATAAATAAATAAATAAATAAAGCAGGCTAAGCATTATCCCGACCCGCGGGATCTTAGTTATTTTGTGGGTTCGAGGAGAACTGGCCTGAAAGAGAATGGGCGAGAAAGAGGAGGCGACCAAGCAAATCTTTTGTCAAGGTTCGTTTTATGATGGCCAGGGGCCAGAATATATGCGTTACAGAAAGAGGAAATAAGGAGGGGCTGAGGGGGATTCGGCTGGAACAAAGGAGGAGAGGGGGACATCTGGACAGGTGTTTGATAAGGGGCCCGAGACATATTGCGGCCTTATCTCGGGGTGCTGTCTCCGTGAAGATGACTCCAGGCGCCTCCAGCAGGGCAGAGGCTAACACTTTCCCAGGGAGTTGAGTGCTTATTTAACACCTTCCCAGGGTGGGGGAAGTGCTCGTTTAACACTTTCCCAAGGAGGAAAGTGCCTGGTTCCCAAATCTCCTGGCTCCGGGTGTCTCCGCTGGTCAGCAGCCGGTCAGCAGCCGGTCAGCAGCCGGTCAAGCCGCTGGAGAGTGCTCGGCTTCCAACAAAGCAAGCCGTAGGGAGCAATCCAGTATGCAGAATTCTTCTCTGGCTTCTGTCTCCTGCCTCCAGCTCCTGCCTCCAGGTTCCTGCCTGCACTGAGTTCCCTGTCTTGGCTTCTCTCAAAACCTTTCCTTCCTACTTGTTTTGGTCCTGTTGTTTCATCACAGCAATTCTAACCCAAACTAAGACTGTCTCCAACCAAGCTTCCTGATCCTGATCCTTTGTGTTCTCTGACTCCTTTCTCCAAGACCCCCATTCCTAGTCTGTGTTTCCCTCCTCTGCTAAGTCCCCTTCTTTCTCAACTACATGCTCATCCTCAGGCAGGGTCTATGTGTAGATACTGACTCTGTACTAACAGGCAGGCCATGTACCTGGTAGGACCCTTTCTGCAGACATTTTCTTCTCTGACAGACAGGGACACTTTCCTTGTTATTGGGTTCCTAATTCAATTAGGCATCCTTTAGTTGTCCTGTCTTTCACCAAACCAGCCCTATGCCCCAACCATATGATCTCTTTCCCCAGCTAAGGCCTCCCCTCCTTTCCTTGCCCAGAGTTGTCCCTCTGCCTCCCTACCCAGCTGGGGCCTCTTCCCTAACCTATTGCTTCTTCCTTAAGGTCTTCCTCTCTGCTCTGCTCCTCCTGTGCCCTGGTTCCCCTGTCCACCTGAGCCTGCATTCTTATATATACCCTAGACTAAGCTAGGTTCTTTTCTCCTTCCATGACCATTCACAGGACAGTAGCTTCTCCAGTTTGTGTCCCTTGACAAACTAGGTCTCCTCGAACCAAGCTTAATTCTCCAACAGAGACCCCAGATGCCTTTATTCCTTTCTTGGGCTACCTTCCTCTCCCCAATGCGATTTCCCCCAGTTTGTGTCCCTCTATCAGCCTGCATCAACCTTTCCAAACCTGGTGGTGTTTTTACCTGTCAGGATCCTCTACTTAGTCCTCTTCTTCCAAGCGAACTGCTTCCCCAGCCAATGCCTCTTTCCCCAGCAAGGCATTACCTCCCAGAGCCCCTTCCTCAGAAAGTGTCTCTAGCAAGTACTCCCTTGCCCAACCAGGTTGCCTGCCCTGATCATTTCCCCATTCATGAGCCATGGACTTGTTCATCATCTGTTGTACCTGTCTAACCTGGCCTCTTTTTTTTTTTAAT
>NC_045030.1:100757653-100759091 GCF_008632895.1 Mastomys coucha | reverse complement strand
TTCTTTATGGTAGTCTAATTTGGATTTATTATCTTTAGATTCTGTGTTATTATTATTATTATTATTATTATTATTATTATTATTTTACATCCCACTCACTGCCCCCTCCCATTCACCCCCTCCCACAATCCCCACTCCCTTCTCCTCTGAGTAGGTGGGTCCCTCTCTGGGTATCCCTCAACCATCAGGGTATTTTTTTAAAAACACAGCAGAGAATATTAAAGGGAGCCCTTTCATATGTCTCACTGAGTGAAACATCAGCCTAGGGCATCCTTAGTAGAAATTCCTCCTTAAATCCCAGCCTGGCAAGCACTTCCCTCGTGGCCTCCTCCAAGATTGGGTGCCTATCGCCCAAACCCTCATCTGTCCCCCACCAAACCTGTTCCTATTCTTCAGGGACCCTTCGATGAATGCCATCTGGGATACAAACTTCATGGGGCCTAAGTCAGCTACACAAGAAATGCAAACCAGCTATTTCAAAAGTTGCTTTTATTTTCTAACAGTGCATAAGTTTTCAAAAAAGTTTTTAAACTTACATATACTATTTGAAATCATTTGGAAGAGACAATGCTTTGTTAAAATGAATCTAAGTAAGTTCATTAACATACAGGAGTGAATGTTAAACCTGTAAAACCATTCTATTCTTGTTCTTCCTTTTGAATGTCACATTAAGACAACAAATTTCTAACAGAAACAGAGCTGTATTGTTCACTGCTTCCCTTTATACAAAAAAATCTTTTACTATAGATGTTTCTCTCTAAAGATTAAAAAACATGTCACTAAATTCAGATCTTTCACATCTTTAAGGTAAAGCTTACTTCAGCTACTGGTTCATTTAAATTGAATTTCTGTATCTTAACAGTTACATTTACCTATTAGAAACCACCTTTTTTAGCGCTTAGAAAATATCTGGGCAAATAAAACCCATTTGTGGCTGGCTTCACAAGTTTGAATGAAAAATAAAACCAAACAGGTAAATTATTCCTTGAAGACTTGTTCATAACCCAGGCATTTTAACATTGGTTAAGAGCAAGCCAGCCAGCTGTGGCATTTTTTCTTAAATTTTTTATTTCTTACTGAAAAACACTTAGAAGTCATTTCAGCCACACCAACTCTACTTCTATCAAGTGGGTTGATAAATTTGCAGGGAAAATCCCACAACCTGAACCCTTCTAGTAAACTTATTTCAGCCCAGGCAAACAATAACCCCACTTTCCATTTTCAGCCTAGCATGAACTGAAACCTCACCAAGAAAGAGGTACCTAAGGGCCAAATGAAGTTAATGGAGGACTCTTAAAGCCTCCTAGGTGTCCCAAGGAGAGTTTCTCCTGTGTATAAACCCCCTCCCATTCCCTGCCACATGAAGGGAGCTACACAAAAAATTCTGAGTGAGGGAAAAACAAACAAACAAAAAAAAAACAATGCCACCCCAACAAAA
>NC_045030.1:100755050-100757642 GCF_008632895.1 Mastomys coucha | reverse complement strand
AAAAAACAATGCCACCCCAACAAAACGAACAACATAGAAACAAAAAAGAGGCAGGACATAGTCATTAAACAAATCTGCCCCTCCAACAAAACAACCTACATACAAACAAACAACATAGAAACAAAAAAGAGGCAGGACATAGACATTAAAGAACAAATCCCAGCAACGATATGGTGGCTCACAACCATCTGTAATGAGATCTGACGCCCTCTTCTGGGGTGTCTGAAGACAGCTACATATAATAAATAAATCTAAAAAAAAAATAGACATTAAAGAAATCTTGAAAAAGAAACTCAAAAATCAAACCAACGAAGGAAAAGCAACTGCTCCTAAGAGACGCCTTGGCAGCTTCAGTCCTCCCAGCAGCCGGAGCTGCTTCATTTCTTCCAGGAACCGCGGCCGCCAAGGTGACAAAGATGGCGCCTAGGACAGAGTTCCTTCGCATCTGCTGGAATCTTCTAGAAGAGGCGCGGCGCCATTCCTCCAGCTGCTCCAGCCACCTGGATGGGCTTCACTGAATTGTAGTGCTCTCCGAAGTTGCAGGCATAGTGCAGATAGACCAGCGTGAGCGGCTTCCTGGTGTACTCTTCCCCGATGACGATGATGGGTGAGTTGGCCTGTACCACCTCGATTGGGGTCTGCAGGACGTGCGATAGGGCTCTCAGCTCCAGCTGGCCTCCCCAGGAAGCCTTGTGCACGATGTCATCACAATACCTCAGGAAGTCCTCCCGGGTGTAGAAGTTGCCGGCCTCAGGTTCGGTGAAGAAAGGTAAGAAGTCATCAATATGTTTCCTCATGTAGTCAGCAGTGCGGTAGCGAAGGTTCTCGATTGTCGTGGAGAACACCAGCTGGTCCTGGATGGCACGGTACATGCAGTGGCCGTCAGCTGGGATGGTCTTCATCTCCATGTTTTTAGCCACTAGAATGGCAGCGACCTTCTCCTCCTCCTCACGACGGTAGGCGGCCAGTTGTTCGGCCTGGGCCAAAGATACAGTCTCCTGGTGCCTTCTCTCCTGGGTAGATCTTCGGTCGCGCTTTTTCTGGCCCTTGGATGGGCGTGGAGGCATATTCTCCAGATTCATCTTTTTGAGGTCGGCTGTAATCGAATCCACTTCGCTGTCAGGATTTTCTTCAAATTTCTCTAGCTCCTGCTGGTGCCTCTGCTCCATCTCGGCCTCGAGGCGGGCAATGTCAGAGAGCAACTGCTTTCGTCTCCCCTTGTCGTTCTTTGGGATGGAAGCTCTCAGAGACTGGATGTGAGCTTGTAACTCCCTTTTTTCGCGATAGTGGCGACGGATCACCCGTTGGCGCTCATTCTCGGTGTCATCCGTCTTATCCATCTTACTGGTGGATAATGGGAGTTCAAATCTGGAGGAAACAGGAACAAACAACAGTTCAAACGGCCAGGCAGGCGGGCACAACCCGAAACAGGAACAGTTCAAACGTCCAGGGAGGCCGGACCTGAAACAGGACAGTTCAACAGACCTGAGACAGGAACAGTTCAAACGGCCAGGCAGGCGGGCACAACCCGAAACAGGAACAGTTCAAACGTCCAGGGAGGCTGGACCTGAAACAGGACAGTTCAACAGACCTGAGACAGGAACAGTTCAAATGGCCAGGCAGACAGGCAGGCAGGCACAACCTCTCTGAGCGGCAGCTGTGGCAGTCTGCTTGCCTCAGTCGTTGGTGGCCCCGAACTTAACTCACAGCCTTCTCTGCTATTGGCTACTGCCCTCTCAGGGCCACGCCCCCAGACACGCCCGCCTTTGTGACTGGCCGTTGAGAACCCCTGAGTATGTCCTCCTTAGATCCCCGTAGCATGAAATGGCGCCAGTTTTTAGCTTCAAAGGTCCTCCTAAGAGTCCGCTGCCCCGCCATGGCGCCTGTTTTAACAGACTTCAAATTCATTCCTAGGAGGCTGTTTTTTTACTATGCGAGCCATAACGGGCCTTGTAGAACTGTTCACTTTTACTGCCTACTTTGTTCCTAAGTTTGAAGAGAACACAGGCATAGCCCATGTATGATAAATATTAACGGCCGAAATGTGTTCTGACCCTGAAGTGTCCTGGAGGCAGTGTGGCTTTCTCTTAATTTTTCAGGTCTCTTGACCCCTGAACTTTTAATCATTGTGTATCAGAACAAAGCCATTTCCTTACACTCCTGGGAACACAAAGTGTTTTAAATTTGTTTCAAAACCAAGGTCCGGGTAAGACAGCAACAAGCAGTTCTCCTCGCTTATACAAGCAGAAAACCAAGCACACACCCCTTCTGGACCCCCAGCTCCCTAAATGGGCTCTCTAAATTATTCTTGGCTGTTTTAAAAAAGTTTGTTTCAGAAAATTCTTGCAAAATTTCTGGCAAAATTTCAAATGTGCTTTTATTGCGCGCTAATCTGTAGCTTTGCCTTTAGTTCCCAAACTGACCTTTAGATACTCCCCCTTCTCCACCTGAGAACCACGTTTAGAAACACAAGACTATTATAATCTTAGCACTTGTGAGGTGGAGGCAGGAGAATTAAAATTTTCAAGCTCATCCTGGGAGATATAGCAAGTTCCAGGCCAGCCTGGGTTATGTTGAGAGGCTGTCTCAGAA
>NC_045030.1:100742642-100754772 GCF_008632895.1 Mastomys coucha | reverse complement strand
AAAAAAACAAACAAAAACCAAACCAACCATACTAGACAAACCCACTGAAGTCTATTCTCCACCTATGTTCAGGCTTTTGTCTGAACTCAAGTCCTCATTCCTCTGGACAAAATGCCAAGGAATGAAATTGCTGTGCTGTATTCTAAGTGCACATATATTTTTACGATACTATTTTCTGCAAGGGGAGGGGGGGGAGGAGGAGGGTACGGGATTGTTTTAATTTTTGGTATTTTTTATTTTTATTTTTTTCTTCTTTTCTTTTTCTTTTTTCTTTTGGAGGGGAACCTGGGGAAAGAGATATTGTAAATAAAACATCTAATAAAAAAAGATAATATTTTCCAGAAAGGTTGTAACTCGTACAATTCCACTAAATATGAAGGAGTGATCCAGTTTCTTTGCATTCTTACCAGTATTTGGTGTTTCCACTTAAAAAAAAAGATTACACTGGATAAGTGCCATGATAATCTGATTATGGCTTTTATGTCCATTGTCTTCAGTACTGTAGATGAAACCCCAAGGCCTTGCATGTACTAGGAATTTGCTGTACTTTGATGGTCATCTTTAAAAGTTATTATTATTAGTATTAGTATTAGTATTATTAGTATTATTGGTGGTTTTGATGGTGGTGGGTGGCAGTGGTGTGTGTGTGTGTGTGTGTGTGTGTGTGTGTGTGTAAGATATCTGTGTATGAACCTGCATATCCTGTTGTGCATGTGTAGAAGTCAGAGAACAAATTTATGGAGATGTTTTTCCCTTTTACCGTGGGTTCTGGGGATTAGATTCAAGACATGTCAGGCTTATGAGGCAAGTATTGTTAACTGTTGAGACATCTTGCCTGATGTTCATTTTGTAATAGCCTCTTTTTCCAGCTATAAAATATATTTCTTAATAGAATGTCATCGCTTCTCGGCCTTTTGGCTAAGATCAAGTGTAGTATAAAATGTTTATATAATTTGCATATTTTCTAAATTGGTAACTTTTTTCTGTTAGCTTTCAGAGTCCTTTTATATTCTAAAAGTAGCTCTTTGTCAGATGTGTAGTTTGCAAATATCCTCCCAGTCTACAGCTTGCTTCTTTCTTTCTTTCCTTCTTTCTTTCCTTCTTTCTTTCTTTCTTTCTTTCTTTCTTTCTTTTATATTTTGTTTTCCCAGTCTACAGCTTGCTTTTTCTTTTCTTTTTTTTTATTTATTTTTTTAAAGACATTAGTCCATTTATGAGGGTAATTCCTCTTGAATTAATGGTCTCCACTAGACACCACTCTTTTTTTTAAAGAGAATGTCTTTTTAAAATTATTATTATATTAAATACCCTGTAGCTGTCTTCAGACACTCCAGAAGAAAGCATCAGATTTCATTATGGATGGTTGTGATCCACCATGTGGTTGCTGAGATTTGAATTCAGGACCTTCAGAAGAGCAGTTGGTGCTCTTAACTGCTGAGCCATCTCTCCAGCCCTACAGCTTGCTTTTACATCTTAGCAGGACCAGTCTCAAAGCTAGTTTTGTACCTGAGTGGTAGATCCACTTCTCTAGCATGTGTGAGGACATGTTTTTGGATTACTAGTGCCACAAAAAGGATTTTAACTATAAGTACTTTTTCAGATGGGGGCTTGCTATGTAGCCTAGGCTAGCCTCAAAATTACAATCCTCTGCATTATGACCACAAGTGCTGGGTTTCAGATGTAAGCCATCATGCTTGCCAACATTTTTATTTTGGATTAAGTATAACTAAGTAGTTGTGGTTACATGAGTCTTATTTTTAGTGTTAAATTTAAAGAACTTTTTGCCTAATCCTAAATCTCAAAGATTATGCTTCTTTTTAAATGACAAAGAAAAAAATTAAAAAATATATTTATTTCGTATATGTGTGTGTACTCGCACTCATGTCCGTGTGTGTACATGATAGTCAATTCTATCCCTCTACCATGTGTGTCTAGATTATCAGACTTGATGAAGGCTTCTTTACCCACTGAGACATTTTGATAGTTCCCCAAATTTTACTGTATGTAACTCCCACTTATATTTTGTTTGCATTGTCTTTGTGTGTGTGTGTGTGTGTGTGTGTGTGTGTAATAACCAAGAAATCACCACAAAGGACAAAATCATAAGTTTTTTATTTTCTTCTAGAAGTTTTTTACCTTATATTAAATCTTATTTTGTCTCGATTTGCTCTTTGGTTTGTGGATAAGATGATGAGTAAACTACTTGTTTTGCCCATGGATATTCACTTCCCCTAGCATTTGCTTCATTTCATGCCTTCCCCATATTGTGTACTTCTGGTACCCTTGTGGAGTGTCAGTTGACCCTATGTGTGGAGACTTACTACTGGCCTCTATAACTATAACAAACACAAAAAGTCATTTTACAGAATAGGTAAAGTATTTGTAAAGTATGTATCTTTTGAAAAATTAGAATCTGAGGCTGCAGGTTTAGCTGAGTGATAAGTAACCCTGTTTAGAATTCACAAGTCCTTGTGTTTGGTCCTCAATACTGTGCATGCACACATGCACACATATACACAGAAAGACACTCACATCTATCTATCTATCTATCTATCTATCTATCTATCTATCTATCTATCTATCTATTTGATATTTATTTTTTCTGTAACACATTGACAACAAAAGTCTTGACTTTATTTTTAGTGTGCAAAGAACCCAAAGAGATTTTTTTCCCCAAAGATGGCACACAAATAACGAAAGTTCCATGTAAGCTGCTCCATAATACTGATTGTGGAAGAACCACAATTAAAATCTCACTGCAGCACCATAACACTCCTAGTAAGATGATTGTTATCAAAAAGGAACATGATGATAAATGTGGAGGATATGAAGAAAGTAGAGCTTGTACAGATTATTGGTAAGAATGCAAATTGATGCAACCAATTCAGGGAACTGACAGGTTCTTCAGTGGAAAAAAACAAGGGAGTTGAAGTAACTCAGCCATTCTGTTTGAGCACAAGTATAGAGAGTGTTTGAACACATGTACACTGTGCATTTAACCACCAACATTCTCCAAAACACTCTGAGATAGGTAAATTTGTCTTTTTATTTAACTGAAAGACTTATAGCTTCAGAGTTTAAAGTTCCATCGTGATATGTTTAGATTTTGTTTTTATATTTGTTTTAAGTTTTGAAACTTAGACCTTAAAACATTAGGTGTTTGTTTTGGTTTGGATTTGTAGTTTTGCCTAGACCTATCAAATAGCTTCAAAAACAAACAAACAAACAAACAAACAAACAAAAAAACGCCATTGAATTGGTCTTATACTTTTTTTCAAAAATCAGCTTGGCATATTTTTGCGAATCTGTTTCTGGACACTCTGCTCTGTTACACGGAATGATCTCGAAGAATATCCCTTTACCAACACCAGGTAGTTTTGATTAATTGTATTATGTAATAAGTTTTAGAATCAGGTAAACATTTTTTTTTAATTTAATCTTCTCTTTCAAAGTCATTTTAGTGGTCTAGCTCCTTAAACTCTCTTTGTAAATTTTAGAATACTCTTGTCTACAGCTGCAAAAAATATTGCTGGCACGTTGTCAGGTCTATTCTTGGTTTTCAACTGGACTAAACCTGGAATTTAAATAAACCAAATGACACACATGTGAGGATTTTTTCTTAATTAAATCATATGAAGTGGGAAGTCCCACTTTTAGTCAGAATCTTTTGAGGTAGGAAGATATATCTTTAATCCAGATCTATTGAGGTGGGAAGATCCACTTTTAATATGGGCAATACTTTCTACTGGTAGTCTATACAAAGGACATGGAAAAGGGAAGGATTGCTCTCTCTTTGTGTTCTTGCTCTTGCTAATTTCTTCACAGATATTAGAGCCTTCTTCAGGATTCTGGTGTATATGAAGACCAGCTGAAGCATCCAGCCTTGTGGGGTAAAATCTACTGAATTCTTGGATCTTCTGTTGGGAGACAGCCATTGCTGGTCTAGCTGGACCACAGCCTGTAGGCCATTCTAATAAGTCCCTTTTCTATATTATATACATAGATTTATTCTATAAGTTCTGTTTCTCTAGAGAACCCTACTTATACACCACATAAACCAGGAAAGACAAAGGGACCATAGGCAAGGGGAAAGAATTGTACAGAGGTGGATAGTAGGTCACTGCTACCATGAAGGAGGAAATGGGAGGTATCCCATGACTCTGGCTTCTCCAACACCTGACAGTCTCCAACATAGCCCAGCCTTTACCTTCACAGCTTAACTTAATGGCCTTTTAAAGCCTCCATGCAGGTGCTTCCTTGCCACAAGCCTGGCCTCAGCAGCTTTCCTTAGCCACTGAGGGAGATTCCACAATCTTTCTTGTATATTCCTTGATAAAGCCAGGACCACGTGGCTGAAACTGTCAAGTTCTTCTGCTAATTGGAGCTGAAACATGTCCTCTTCCTTTAATTACATTGGCATCTGTTTTCTACTGTTGATGTTCTATTCTTCAATGCTTTGGCTTTTCTTTAATTCCAGTTTGCAGGTTGGAAGCTTAGTTGGGTGAGGTCTTACACTGAGGACACCACTCCCTTTAATCCATTTACTATCAAGCTTTCCTATAAAATTTCTATGTCCTTGAGCACTGGACTCCATTAAAAACATTTCTTGATTCTCTTTTTCTCCTCATAAAATTTGATCCTTTTTATTGTAGATTTGTATGAGTGACCACTAATAACCACTTGATACAATCAATATTAGGCTGTCTCGAAATCTCCTCTGCCAATGCTATTAATCCTAAACTCTTCAATTTAATCTTTGGATGATTTTTAGAACAAGAGTAAACCCCAGCCATATTCTTTACCTAAACATCACAAGAATAGCCTCTAGACCAGTCAATAATATTCTTCCCCTGTGAAACTTCTTGAGATGGGTGTGTATTATTCCCAGCACCACTGTCCTTACTTCTACTAGGATGGCACAGTAAGCCTCCACTTAAAGCATTCAATTGCTTTTCTAGTCCAAAGCCTCCACATTTTCTATATTCCTCCAAACAACAGCATGGTCAGGTCTGCTACAGCATTACCTCAGTCCCTGGTACCAATTTTTGTCTTAGTCAGTGTTGGATTACTGTGAAGGGACACCATGATTAAGGCAGCTCTTATAAAAGAAAATATTTATTGGGAATCTGCTTACAGTTTCAGAAAGTTAGTCTCCATTATCATGGCAGAGAGTATGGCAGCAAGCATGGCTCTGGAGCAGTAGCAGAGAGCTACATCCTGATCAATAGACAGACAGACAAGGGTGGGGGCTGATATGGGATTTTGAAACCTCAAAACCCACCCCCAGTGATATATATATATCCTCCAACAAGGCCATACCTATCCCAACAAGACCAAACCTCCTAATCCACTTAGTCCTTTCAAACAGTGTCACTCCCTGGTGACTAAGTATTCAAATATATGAGCGTATGTGGGCCATTCTTATTCAAACCACCACAAGGTGTCTATCAATCACTTTGAGGAAAGTTGACGTTTTTATGTTGATCCTTCTAACCTATGAACACTGTACCAATATCTATATTTATTCAAATAAAAATTTTTGATGGTTTCTTTCATTACCACTTTATCATTCTCAGCGTGTAAATCTATGTGTGTCTTGTTAGATTTACTCTCCTGAATTTCTGTTTTTGAGTGATTATGTATGGCATTTACATTAGTTACTTTTCCTCCCTGCTGTCATAAAATAACTGATGAAGGCAGCCTAAAGGAAAAACTTATTTCAGCTCATGATTTGAGAGGCTATATCCCATCACTTTGGACCATCTTTAATGTACCCTCTCCAAACATCATACCATCTTCTCCATATTTCACTGAGTTCACTTAGTGCTGGTCTTATGCACATGGAAAGTGTGTATGAGGTCACCCACAGAAGCATGGACAGCCTACCAGTGACCATACCTCCAAGGAAAAAATCCCCTTCTCAGAAGCCACCAAATGCCAATAGCTCCTCAGCGAAGAGACATATTTTCCCAATCCATGCTGGAATTTTGAGTGGCTTGATTAAGACACTTGATCAAGATATTTTTCAGGTTTTATTCAGGTAAGCACAGATGTTCTGAGTTTGTGGGTGCAATAGCCATGTGATGCCCAATGATGACATTTCATAGTTCTCCTTTCCACGAACAGGCTCTTACTTTCTTTTCCCTTCCTCTTCCATGGTGTTTCCACAGCCTTGGGGATGGGAGGATGTTTAGTATAGATGATTTATTTAGACTTGAGCACCCACTCACTAATTCTCATCACTTTGACTAGTTGAGATTCTTTCCATTAACCTTCTTCACTCACTCCAAATATATGCTTCTGTGACCAAGGCTGAAAACAGCACATCTGGGGTGTATAGACATAAATATTTAAAAGACAGCTTAATAACGTAACCACTTAGCAAGATAATGATAGTAGGTTGCCCATAGTGCTTATGATCTCCCAAGCTCTAGGCTTTTGACCAAGTTCTCAGTACAAGGCAAAGATATCTTCCTCCTATGATGGAGACCTTAAATCCAGTAAGAAAGTTGTTGGCTACCATATAACCATCATGATGTTATTGTACCAGTGAGCAAGTCTTTCATGGCAGGTTGGTATTATAGCATGTATGATCCAACACTGGGCAAGATCATTATTTCCACCACTACCATCACCAACACACACCCAGAAGTTTTCATGACACTCTCTGGAACTATGTAAGTTATCCATCAAGGGGGAAGTTTCCTAGTCAGTTCCCAGATTGATTTATCTATGTCCTGCAAACAAAATGTGTGGTGTCTTTAGATAGTGAAATTTAAACTCTAAGTTCCCTCTCATATCAGAAGGGAGGCTTCCTTCTAAATAGAACCAGAAGTGTAAGCTCCTCATGTCTCTGCCAGTGTAGTGTGTATGGGTGGTCCTCATCCATCCATGGTAGCTGGTGCCTTTCCTGCTACAGGAATGATAATTTCTGCCCCAGACTGGACCTTCCATGGCTTTACACTGTCAAAGGATACAGAGGATTGGTGTATGTCATACAGCCTACTGAAGAGAAGGCTAGGCTCTTCTATTCCTCTTTGCATACATGAATGTGTGTGTGTTTGTGTGTGTGTGTGTGTGTGTGTGTGTGTTTGTGTGTGTTTGTGTGTATGTGTATGTAGTGTGGATGTGCCCACTGGTTTTTCTCCAGTTTTGGCTGGAGTAGGGTGGTTTTAGTTTGCAAATTTTGTGTCTTGCAAGTTTAATATTTTGTAATTCCTTGGCTTTTCTGGTCTATGCCTGTTAATGCTTTTGGTCACTATATTTTTCAACTCCAAGCCTGACATAGGTAAGAAAAAGAGAAGATTGCTGTCATTCCTCCCATCCTGAGTACTTTGGTGGTCTGCCTTCTTTATCCTATTAAGACCCCTACTCTGTTTGTTTAACACACAATGTAGAGGAGTTTAGTTGTAATAGTAGGGTGAGGACAGCAAAGGATTTATAGTTCATCTTTCTCTTTCTTAAATTATATTTATATATTTACTTGTTTGTTTGTTTGTTTGTAATGAGGTATGTTTGCCATGACAGAAGTCATGGACAGTTTGTCAGAGGACAAAGGACAAACTGTCAGAGGACAGTTTGGGGGAGCATTTTCTCTCTTTCCCCCTTTTCAGGAATCCTGGGGACTGAACTCAGTTTATTAAGCTTGGTGGCAAACTCAGTGAGCCATCTCCCTGGCCCCCTTTCTTCTATTCTATTTTTTAATTTATACTTTTTTCATTTAATGTATTTTAATCATGTTTTCCCCTCCTCCATCCCTCCTAGGTCCTACCTATCTATCTTCCTAACCACCCAACTTCATGTTCTTTCTCTTAAATAGAAATGCTAAACACCTTCCCTTCCTGTCATTAATATTTCAGAGAAATACCATGACTTAAAATGATTTGAACACTTTTTTAGAAAAATCATTACGTTGATCCTGAAAGAGAAATCTTTTGGGTTTTGATATCTCAATATCGATGGGCAGGTATGTCATATTTGTCTGCTGCAATCAAGTTACTTTGTCATATTATGCAGAAGGGATGACAGATCCTTGAGATCCTTGTAAATGGCAAGCTTCATTGTGTGGGTTTATTTCTATGGCTTGAAGTAGTAATACACCAGCTTTGCAATGTCTCCATCTCTTGTGTTAAGGAAGCCATAATTATTGTAATATCCAATATGCCTTCTCTATCTCTACACTGAAATTTCCTCTTTCAACACACTCACCTATCGTGTCCACCTTGACCAGCAAGAAAGACGCGACCCACGAGCTCTTCTTTATGCAGTTTATTCAGGAACCTTCAACAGTCTTTAGCACCAAGGGCAACGCCCTTGGCCTTTAAACTTCAGAACCAAGGGCAATGCCCTTGGTCGTTAAGCACTCCCAAGCTTAGCCAATCCCAATGGACCATGTGGCAAAAGCGGATAGGTCACCAAATGCGGAAGCAACCAAGGGCAGCAAGCTTAGCCAAATAAGGGCTTTGTTTATGAGACCGCTCGCTCTCGGGATGGCGGAAGCCAGTGCCGTCTTGGGTGCGGCTCAAGTGGCTTTCCACACTCACCCATATTTAAATTATAGTCTAAGCTTTATAGCATATACTTTGCCTATATAACTTGCAATAGATTAGCTGTCTGCTTTTTAGGCCTTCTTCTGAACTGAACTTTGGATAAGGAGTAGATAATAGAGAATTTAAAATTCTCTTCCCTAATAAGTGCTAGAAATAGTATAGGCCACCTTGTTGATTAAAGGTAAACTTTGCCAGTCTGTAAGATGGGGGTGGCTAGAGATCAGACCCAGTCTTGCAAGGGACCATGATGTCTTGGCTCTAAAGAAATCAGGAATAAATGGCAATTCATTTCCTGTGTCACACCCCCAGTCTCTACCTTCTAGCTCCTGATCCCTATACCATAATACCACATCTTTTTTTCTCCCACTCACTACTTCATCATCCCCCAAACTCCCCGTGAAGGCCTCCAAAGAGATAGTGGTTTGACATGGTAATCAGTATTTTCATTCATTTGATATATAATGGTCCCTGAGTGTTTGAAAGTTTTCAGTGAGCTGTTGAAACGAGTGTTCAGAAGATCACTGAGCAATTGTCTTAGAGAAGGCATATCTAAGTCATCTTTATTAGAGACATTAGTACGGGATGTTATTCAGCCTAAAGAACAGGGGTGTGAGGAAAGCATGCCTTCCTGTCCTAGTAGCCCAGCGCTTGGGCATCTGGAGAGTTGTTGTCTTAGCAGGCAGATGAGGGCTTATATTCCTGGGCTGGAGGTGTTGGGATTTGAATTCAGAGGTAGAGGTAATTGAGCAACAGGGAACTGGCCTCTCTGAAAGCTTTTAAGTAAATTAGTGAAGATTTGCTCTTTCTTCATCCTCCTACTTATTCCCTAGGGCAATAGGGCCACAAGCTCAAGCTGTTTCTGTACTGGTAGGCCTCTTTTCTGTGATGACCCACAACCTTGTTCCTGAGTGTGTTCCTAGATTTAAGCTGTTGTGTCCATTCATTCATTCTACCACTGGGTGTCAGCTGTATAATGTGCCAGGCACTATTCTAAGTACTACAAAAACAACAATGAATAAAGTAGACAGAGAGCCATAACCTCAAGGAGTTTATAACTGAACAGACAGATGAAAACCAGGACCTGTAGAATGGCATGGAACACTTATGTCAACCTGCGTGCCAGAGCAGAGGAGCTATCTCTAGCCCCCTAGGTGGTCAGGGACCCATTGTGGCTCCTCTGAAATGAGTTAGACCTTTCTTTCCCCCTTCATCATTAATCTTTTGTTTTCTTTGTCAGGCCTCTGTCTCCAATCACTCTTAGTTTGCCAAATGAGAGAAACGGAAAAGTGGCATTTAAGTCAGAATACCTAAAAGCCCCCTCCCATTTTGTAAGGAATGAGCAGCATAGGAGTATGAGGCCAGGTGCCAGGCATGAAAGAACAACCACTCCACCCCCTGCCCCCCGCCTTGAGCGGGTGAAGACTCTGTTCAACAGGGAATAAGGGATGGCCTGACCTCTGGGGCAGCTGAGAAATTGCATGTGATATACAAACCTCCCTAAACCACTAAGTGGGATCTTCCACAATGTGACTTCTAGTGTGTGACTTGCCTCAATCATATGATCCTGAATCATACATAGCATTGCCAACTTTAGCAAATGAAGGTATAGAATTCTGTTAAATTTTAATTTCATATGAACAACAATGTCTTCACATAAGTATGTCCTATGCAATAATTTTTTTTTCTGAAGCAGTGATGTTTTAGAGCAAATATATCCAGAATATTGCATGGGTTATATTTAGACAACACTACTCATGGTTTATCTTAAATTCAAATTGAATGGTCTCCTGTATTTTATTTGGTAACCAGACCTACGTGAAGTGAAAATTACTATGTAAGGGAAGGGCAGGTTTTATTTTTGGTTTGTTTTCAGAGGCCTGAAGCAGAACTGGTATGGGTTGGCCTTGGGTCCAAAGCAGGAAAGGAAGGTCCTTCTTTTCACTAGTAAGGGCTCAATGAAGGCTATGGGCAGGCCATCTCCAGTGATGGCTTTTAACTGGACAAGTTATGGATCTATTGGAGAATAGCTGTTTTCTTGGTCACCCATGGCCATCAGCTATCAAGGAGCAGGGGTTTACTGTGGTGACCTATACAGTGCTTAGCCTCATAGTTATAGCTATGAAATAGACAATACAGTGATAATTAGCTCTATGGTAATGGAGGAGGAGTGGGAGGTCAAGAACCCTCACCCAGAACCCACCACTCTCTCCTGCCCCTCCCCACTCTATGTGATTTTAGTAGGTGCTAGATTGTAAGAGGTAGGTTAACAAGGTAAATCTCATCCATGCAGCTTCTGTGAAGTCATCAAGCATGCAGGGATGGATCTTTTAAGTGATATAGCTTTTTCACGGTCACTTAGACTTCTGTAGGTATCCCTGACCCACATACCTCTAAGCCAAATAAAATCCATAAGTTAGACTTGGGTGCAATGCTTCCTTGGTTCTGTCTTTGGTGCATTATCTAGAATGAATGAACTTTTTTTTTCTTGTCTTCCCAGTAGCATGAACACAGTAGTCTCAGAATTTCTAAGGATCTGTGAGCACATAGAAGAGAAGTGATCCAAGGGGTGGGACTAAGGATTGGATCTTGGCCATTTCCACAGTTTAGAATAAGGATGGATATATCTGTGTTAAGCACATGGTCTTTTCTGTACATCTAGGGAGGCAGAGCTTTTAGAATATTCCAGATGTTGGTGTGAGTATGAGCTCTTTAGTGTTTAACACCTACAAGATAATGCCACTCAAAGGAAGGCCATTCTGGGACAGGAATACGTTAGCTTTGGGCTTTCCTTAATGTCCTTCACTATTTCCCCCCTCCATCTCTTTTTTTTTTTTTTTTTTTTTTTGGTTTTTCGAGACAGGGTTTCTCTGTATAGCCCCGGCTGTCCTAGAACTCACTCTGTAGACCAGGCTGGCCTCGAACTCGGAAATCCGCCTGCCTCTGCCTTCCAAGTGCTGGGATTAAAGGCATGCACCACCACCGCCCGGCTTTCCCCCCTCCATCTCTTAATGGAAGTGACATCAGCAGCCTGTGTGAACAACATTTTACAGTTTACAAACTGACTGGCCATCTGTCGCTGCTCAGTACCGCCTATTTAGAAGTGAAGAAACCAAAAAGTTTTTTTTTTTCAGTGCTTCCTAGGCTGAGCCTTTATCCACATAGACATCTTTATAACAAATGTCAGTGAGCATATCTTTCCATGGCCTGTGTTAGCAGCTTGGCTAGGAGGGGAGTAAGACTTGGACCAGAGAGCTTCCAGAGCAGAAGGGGTGGTTAGGAAACAGGGTCAGGAGAACAGTTACTAAGGGTTGGGAGCAGTATACTTTCACAGGGCCAGCTTTGGCAGGAATGAGGACTCCTTCAGGGGTGATTTGGTGGAGGGAAGGTGTGATCACTTACAAGTCTCTACTTACTGCTTTTGGCATTGGCCCCTGTTGGTGTCCTGGGTCCTCAAGGGCTTGGCTCACAGCTCACCACTGAAGCGACCTCTTCTTAATGAAGAAGTACAGATCTTTGTTCCATTAGACCCCCAAAGGCCATCACTAAATACTCAGCTCCAACCATTTTGTCAAATGCAACCT
>NC_045030.1:100719737-100742632 GCF_008632895.1 Mastomys coucha | reverse complement strand
AGAGGCTCTGTGTAGCCTTGGCTGTCCACTGTCCTGGAATTTGCTATGCAGTTCAGGCTGGCTCCAACTCATAGAAATCCACTACCTCGGCTTCCCAAGTACTGTGATTAAAGGCATGTGCCACCACATTCAGCTTGGTGCTCTGTTTCACGATGGTGTGTTGAGTCCAGAATCTTCTCTTCAGTATTCCCTTTACTTCTCTGCTACAGTTGTCTCTGGAACAAGTCTCTGGAAACCCAGGGTTGATAGTACATACTTCCTAAACCAGCAGCTTCCTTACTACTCATCAGAGAACCTGTTTGTCATGGGTCCCCCTCCCTAATGGTGTCCTTATAGGATGTCCTTCTTCCTGTGTTCCAAATCGCCACTGCCCACTGAGACAAAGTTAGAATCTTGGACATCACAGTGACTCTTCTTTTGCACCAGCACACTAGTCCCTGAGCCAGCCTCTTTCTTGCCTTCCTGTGCCTATTCTGTCCTTCATCTTTCTCAGTGTTTTCCAAATGGGAGTAGTCTCAGAAAGTTACCCAAACATGCCAGTAGTAGTGGTACACGTCTGTAATCCTAGCACTTTGGAGGCTGAGGCATGAAGACTGTGAGTTTGAGGCCAGCCTGGGATACACAATGAGACCTATCTCAAGGATGTAAGCAGAACCCAAATCAAACAAGTTTCCCTGACAAGAGCCTGGATTTTAATCAGATGTGATATACTCCCACCCTGAACAATGATGTAGTCAGACAAAGAGGTGATCTGGGGTAACAGGTCTTTCTGTGCTGGCCAAGTCTCCAGAAACCCGTAGGGGGACTTAGACTAGGAGTCGTTTACTCTGTGTACTAGTGGACCTGGTACTACAAGTAAGCAATAAAGAGGAAGGGGATAAGCCATTTGCTAATCGCAGAGGTGGCAAGGTCCTGATAGCTATTCTCTGTTCCAAAGTTGCCTTCACTGGCATTTGAGACAAGTCACCCTCCCTGTTTAGAAGTTGACTGCACCTCTTCAGTGCCAATAATATGAAGTGTAGACTTCCTGTGTTGGGTTCCAGACTATTTTGGAGACTGGCCCTGATTCCTTTTTTATCCTCTCTTTTCTTGAGCCCTTCACAGAACCAGCAATCTAGCCAAGCAGGTGAGCTGTGCTCAACATCCACTGCGTGCTTCCTTCAGAACTGCATGACTCAAGACCAGATGCAAGAATCGCTCTAAACCAGAGAAAGGCTCGTGGCAGGCACTCAGTAGTACAACCTCCCTCTTGAGGCGTCTGAACATCATAAAGGGAAAGGTGGTGAAGACCTTTGTTTTAGGAGAGACATTATGGTACCTGTCTCTAAGATCTGAGCATGCCTTATCGCCTCCACTATTGCTAACTTAGCTTGAGGCACCATCATGCCCCAGAGGATGATTGAAATAGCCCTTCAAAGATCCTCTCTTTCTTTCTTACCCCTTCAAAAATATAATCCAATCTTCTTTTACTGCTCAGAATCCTTTATTAATTCTCCATTTTGGTCAGGCTGAAAAGCTAAGTCCATACCATGTCCTACAAGGCTTTTCTCAGCGTGAGCCCTACTGATCTCACTGACCTTAGGTTTTCAGTTCCTGTCACGGATCTGTCTTCTTAATGTTCCTGGAAACCTGCCAAGCACACCTTATTTCAAGGGCTAGGAACTGACTGGTCCCTCTGCCTGGATCATTAGCTACATGACTTGCTTCCTCATCCCTTTCCAACCTGTGCTCAAGTGCTACCTTCACAGCATGGCCTTTCACAACACACATTTTGAAACTACAAATCCTGCTCTTCCTACCCAAGCTGTTCTCAGTCTGTGAAAATGCAGTAGTCTGCTCCTTTCCTTCTCTGCTCTAACTTATATCACCTTATACTCTAATTAGGTAATTAATTTCAATCATTTATCTTCCCTCACCAGAATGTAAACTTCACGAGAGTATTAATTTGTTTTGGTTTATTTTCTTCCCTGAATACAGCCCAGCTGTGTAGAGCAGTACTTGGCACATACTATACCAGCAATAATTATATTGCTCAAAGAAGGACTTCTCTTCATTCACTGTTTGCCAGACCTTATATCTAGTGCACACGTGGCTGGACAGAGATGCTTTCATGTTTACATCTTCACTGCATCTTCACCACATCTTTACTGCATCTTCATTGCATCTTCACTGCATCCACACTTGGAGATATCACAAACTTACAAGGATATGTAGCAAACATGTTGGCAACTACATATATATCTACTTTTAGAACACACCTACCAGCATGTAAGTGATGCAAGTGCATGCACTAAGAAGGCAGATTTAAAATTTAATTTATCTTTACTACGACTTTTTGAAAAAAAAAAACAAAATTCTATTATAAAAAGTTGAACCTATAGAATACCTCAAAAAAACCATGTAGACAATATTTTGATCTATTTCATATAGCATCTACTGGTCCTTCAATACATCCCTCTGTCTACACATAGAGACACTTTATTTACATTGAAAATAAATTGCAAACCTCATATTCTTTACCCAAAGCTCATCAGCATTGATGAAGTTTAATGTTTGTTATTTTTTTAGGTAAAATTTACATGTGGTAAAATGCAGAAATTTTAAACATATATGTATTGCATTTAAAGAGGCTACTCTTATGGAGGAAGAGACAGGTGGATCTCTGGTCTACAGAGTGAGTTCCAGGACAATCAGGGCTACACAGAGAAACCCTGTCTCGAAAAAACAACAACAACAACAACAAAAAACTAAAAAAAAAAAGAAAGAAAGAAAACGGGCGGTGGTGGCGCACGCCTTTAATCCCAGCGCTTGGGAGGCAGAGGCAGGCAGATTTCTAAGTTTGAGGCCAGCCTGGTCTACAGAGTGAGTTCCAGGACAGTCTGGACTCACAGCTCACAGGCTGGTCTATAGAGCAAGCTCCAGGATAGCTGATGGTAGACAGAGAAACCTGTCTCAACCCCCTCACTCAATGGTGTTATTTTGAAAGACCACTTTTTATTGCACTCATTTGTTGTGTTGATATAGGGCATGAGCATGACAAGACACATGTATGGAAGTCAAAGAACAACTTAAAGGACCCTGAGACATGGGTCCCAGGGATGGAAATCTGCTTGTCGGGCTTGGTGGTAAGCATCTTTACCTGCTAAACCATCTCATCAGCCTGAGTCATTGTATTTTAAAAAAATATTTTTAAAAGTATTTACTTGTTTTTATGTTCATGAGTGTTTTGGTCACATGTATGTTTGTGAACCATCTGAAAGCCTGGTGCCCAAGAAGGTCAAAAGAAGGTGTTGACTCCCCTTGAACTAGAGTTATGTACAGTTGTGGGCTGACATGTAGGTACTGGGAATTGAACCTTGGTCCTTTATAAAAACAACAAGTATTCCTAAACATTGTGTGATCTCTGCACCAACCCCCATTCACTATATTTTAACATGTGCTTTTAATATGTGCAACTCAAAATCCTATCAAAATATTGAGACTATTACTGTCCCTCCCCCAATTTCCATCAAATTATTTCTCAGTCATTCTTAGTAGAAGCAACAAGTGCTCTGATTTTTCATGATAGACAACTTTTGCATAGTATGTACTCACATTTGTGGAACTACTCAGTGGGAATTTGGCTCAGCACCCACTATCTGCCTACAGTTATACATGTGATGTCTTTACTGTGAGCAATGATCTGAAGACTGAAGGTGTTTCTAGGTCTAGCCTGTGACCTGGTCGGCCTTCTAGCTGTGTCCTTACCAAGATCATCAACAGTTGGACATACAGAGATGTAGGCACTGAGTTTCTTCTGAGTCCAGGATTTCTTCCTACCCACAGCTCCCCTATTTTCAGACTGGCCTTGGCAGCTGCTCCCTAGCCCTGTCTCACCCACTCACTTCCCACATCAGGGATTCATCCACTACCCAGGTGTGCAAGGGGGTGTCACAATCCCAACTCAGGCTGAGCTCAAGTGGGTAAAAGTACAGGTGGGTAGGCAGCTGGAAGGAATTGGACAAGCAGAGGCGGTAGGAGGCTCTGCAGTCTTGTGGAAGGGTGGGACAAGGGGCGGAGAATATGCAACAGTTTTAGCAGAAAGACCAGGAGAGACAACATGGCAAGCTCCAGAGCAGTC
Organism: Mastomys coucha; assembly: GCF_008632895.1. Classification (NCBI taxonomy): domain Eukaryota; kingdom Metazoa; phylum Chordata; class Mammalia; order Rodentia; family Muridae; genus Mastomys; species Mastomys coucha. The sequence goes on along the minus strand of NC_045030.1, from coordinate 100,738,512 downwards.
AGGGCTGGACAGCCAAACAGCGTTTACCTGGAACTACTGAGATTCTGGACGTCATGTTCTGGCCCACCAAGAAGAACCTCAAGACTGCCATGGAGGTCTTTGCTCTTTTCCAGTGGGCCCTCAGTGTCTTTATTATAGGTGAGTCTCCAAGCTACTTGGGGCAGCTAACTACATGGGCTTGCCTGATATTGAAGGTTTTATGGTGGTATGATGCCCAATGATTAAATGTTGTGTTGTTCTAGGCAAACTAGAACAGTCATTTACTCTGGCATGTGGCCCCATCCACCTGGGCAGGATATTTGTGGTATCTGTGCATGACTCCATGGATGTGCATGTGTCTGTGCAGGTGTGTGTGTGTGTGTGTGTGTGTGTGTGTGTGTGTGTGTGTGTGTCTTGCTTTAGGTTTGCACCACAAGGTCTACAGTGAGGTGCCGAGGCCAAGTTATGGAGACATGGCAAGCAAATCACGGAAGCAAGCCAAGAGGAAAGATATGGCTGGAAACCACACGAAATCAAACTGTGTTGAGTTAATTTTATGGCAGAGGAGTATTTGGAAACCTGTTTCCCAGAGGAATTTAACCATGTATGTACCATCTTTCAACATCTGTACTTTTAACCCTTCACAAAAAAAGTATATGTTGGTCATGGTGTTCTATATGCTGGAAATAACCATCACTGCTGGAGGGGGCCTGAAAAAAGTTCTTTCTTGAACAGTAGTTCATGTGAATATTGACAGCAAGGGCATGAATTTAGTGCTCTTGTCTGCACTCTGGGAATGAAGAATAGAGGTAGGCCTTGTATGAACCTGGTACAGTGGCATGCCAATGAATCGTACAGTAGGCATTTCTTACCTTTACCAACAACCAGACTAAAGACACAGAGTGGGAGGGGTAGAGGTAGTCACCAGAACCATTTATATTAGTTTGGCCCAACTAGTTTTACACGTTTTCTTTAATTTTAGCCGATGCTAATCTTAAGTCATAACAATGACTATACATGTAATGCTATATAACAAGCCTCTTTAGTCTAATAACCTTATGTGGCAAATAATCTGCAATGTGTAATTGAAGAGGTGAATGCCATGTAGTAGAAGTGATCTGCCCAAGCTCACACACAGCTAGGTAGTGGAAGAGCTGGACTGCTATTGAGCTCACGAAGGCCAACATTTTGTCTGAGAGTTCCTTACTTTGTCTTTTGCATCTGCTCACTGCAGATTGGGAGGTTGGGTGTGGAGCTTGGTGTGTGCACTAGACTGAACATAGTCCAGTCTATGTTCTTGTTCACACTAAATGCACTGAACAAGTCGGCAGGAGTCTCAGTTCACTGTGGATGCTATAGTTCACATTGGTACAGGCACAGCCAATTGTCTACTGGAAAATGTAGCTTCAGGGGTTGCCATAGCAAGGAAGACAAGTGCACAGAGAACACTATATACAGTCCTAGCTACTGTGGATTGAAGTGGTAAATAAGCCACAGCCTTAATTTGAAAAATCCTCAATTAAAAATGAGGTTGAGCATCATTTTTATGTTCATTGGCAATTAGGTTGGTTTTGGGTTTTTTGTTTTGTTTGGTTTGGTTTTGGTGTTTTTTGGTTTGTTTGTTTGAGACTTGTCTCATGATGTAGCCTTAGTTGGCCCAGAATCACTATGTAAACCAGGCTGACCTCAAGCTTACCTAACTTGCCTCTGCCTCCAAGGTGCTGGATTTAAAATTGTGTGCCACCACACCCAGATTGAGTTGATTCTTAAATGACAGATAGGAAACAGGCAAGGAAAGGATCAGCCTTGGGAACAGTAAATGCACAGCACTCAAAAAGGCCAGAGTAAGTGGGAGTCAGGAGTACACAAAGGGCTGACGTGGATTAAGTGTGTTAGGAGTGAACTCAGAATTGCTGCTTAATATACTTTTACTGAAGGAAGGAGGGACAGAGGGAGGAAGAATTAGAGGAACAGGTCTGGGGAGGTTATAGAGAACACTGAAAACTGTTGGAAGGAATTTAGTCTTCTGCAAGGTCACTAGGAACCAGAACAGGGTTTAACATGGGACGATAATATGAAGCTTGTGGCTTTGAGAGTCTATTGTAGCTCTTTGAAGCAAAACAATTACAAAGAGTCAGAGAGAGAAGCAGTGATACCAGGGTTAGCAGGCTATTGGGAACAAGGCTAGTAGTGATGTGGATGGGGAGAAGAAGAAAGGTTCCAAAAGAGTCAAGGAATCAGAGAATAAATATAATATGGGGATTTAAAAAAAAAGCCAGTGAGTAAAAGAAAGACACCATGAGATGTCTTTAGATGTGCATGAGTTTGAGCAAACCCTAAGAGAAATGAGGTGTCTTTTGGACTAGACCCACACCTCTAATTATCCAAGAAATGTTGTGTGGCCCATGTCCAGAGGCTCCAACTGCTGGCCTTTGCTACAGTGCCCTGCCCCCCACCCCCACAGCGGTGGTCATTTTCAAGTTTCTTGTTTTTAACTATTACTGAAGTTTACTATATGGAATTTCTAAACACTGTTATCATGTGATGTAATTTTAGGCATTCTCTGTTGACCTCCCAACATGGAAAATGAGAACTGAGCTCTATATGATATTGCTCGGATATTTTTACCTCTTACTTCCAAAGTTGTATTTTCTTCTTCTTCTTCCTCCTTCCTCTTCCTCTCCTTCTTCCTTTCTTCCTCCTCCTCTCCACTTTTCTTATTTTTGGAGACAGAGTCTTTCTACATAGCCCTGGGTGTCCTGAAACTCACAATGTAGTCCAGGCTGGCCTTCAACTCACAGAGATCTGCCTGCCTCTGCCTCCCCAGTGCTGGGTTAGAGGCATGCACCACTTCGTAAGGCCCTTTCCAAAATTCTTATAGCATAGTTTTGGTTAAATGTCTGACTACTAGGAAATATAGTGTACCAATATTGTATTTTCTTGTGTGATTTTTTTTCTTGGAGCTAACAATTGACTCATTATTTTTTAATTAATTAATATTTTTTAGAGATTTTTCATTTTATTGTATGAATGTTTTACCAGTATGCATGTATGTGCAGTATGTGCTTGCCTGTTGGATCATCTTGAAGTAGAGTTAGAGATGGTTATGAACCATGATGTGTAAGTACTGGAAATCAAACCCAGGAACTCAACAAGCGCTTTTAACTGTTGGGCCATCTCTCCAGTTCCCTCATTTTTTCATTTACTAGATACCTTTTACTTATTACTAATTTACGCGCAAACATTTCACACACATGGTAACCTTTCAATAGCTGCAAGCACCCTGGGAATCTTTTTTTTTTTTTTTTTATTTTAGATATTTTCTTTATTTACATGCAAATTTCTCCATTCCCAGTTTCCCCTCCAAAAAAACAAAGAAACAAACAAAAACAACAAAACCAAACCCCTGTTGCCTCCCCCCTCCCCATGCCTGCCACCCCGCCCTCTCCCACTTTCTGGCCCTGGCATTCCCCTACACTGGGGCTCAGAACCTTAAAAGGGCTGAGGTCCTCTCCTCCTATTGATGATCGACTTTGCAATCCTCTACCAGCACACTGGGAATCTTTAATACCTCTCACATTTTTTTCTCCTTGAGAACAGCATTGCTGGATCCTACGGAGAACAGCATCTCCCTCTTACAGTCTGGCTGTTATAACCAGAGTGCTTGAGGCAACCTGGGTGCAGATTTTAAGGTACTCACTATTGGTGCCCTAGGTGCCTTGCTTGCTTGTTTTCAGTCCTGTCCCTCCTTGTTTTCCTCCTTTGTTGGACCTTTATTTCTACCATGGATTCTGTGTTCCCCCTCATTTTGATGAAGCATGTTATCTAGTAGTATTCAGGGTAAAAAAAGACATGGGAGAAAGATTATCTGAGACTATATATATCAAATTCTCTGTCATTTAATTTCAACAGTAATTTTGCTGCATCAGCTGTAGCTCATGTAAGTGCAAAAGTTCTTCAAATGTAGTAAGTTTGAAATACCATGAATCATGAATACATTAGCCAGGCAAGGTGTCTTATAAGGGTAATCCTGACACTTTGGGAGTTGGAGCAGGAGGATTGCTATGAATTGAGACCAGCGTGGGCTGTCATACTGTACTATGAGACTCTGTGTCAAAGCAGCAAACCAACTAACAAACTAGCCAACAAACATACATTTGATACATGTACTGGAATAGCTTAGTAACACAGCACACAGTCCTGTATCCTCAATGGTAGTGTGGCTGACTGGAAGATGTGATTTTTGCTGCTATCCACCAAGAAACACAATGGTTTCCCCACATATTGCCAGCCCAGGAAAAGAGCAAAATACAGTGTCTGCCAGATTCCTGTTGCCTTTCCACCACCAGAAAGTACAAAACATTGTTAAGTTAAACTGTTGTAAGTTGAAAACCACTTGTGTCTGAATGCAGAATCTTTTTAGTTCAAATTTTCAGCGAATAATTCTCCCATCAACCATTGAACAGAGGAGAAAAAAGACCTATCGTTCTAATTAATTTCTTGTCAGGAATTCATCCAGACTTCTGATGTTTGAGCCTGTGCTTCATCCCTACCTCTTGGGATACCTGATCCTCCAGATTCTGCCTCTTTCCTGACTTTCCCAAAGAAGCATGCAAACTTCCTGTGGGCATTTCCTTTGCAAGTGGTTAGAGAGATCTGATTGCTTTTTTATAAGCTTGTTATTTCTCTCTTCATCCACTTTACATGGGCAAATGTTTTACTGAAATCTCTCATCGACTGTAGGCACATTTCTGATTCTTCACTTGTGGGCCTATAGTCCTAAAATATTTAAATCATTTTCATGAGACTCTAATAAGAAGTCAAGGCAAAATGTATTCACTCTATTATAGAATTTTGTTTGTTAGTTTTGTGTAACCTCTATTTTGACCCACTTCCCTACATAACCTTAGTCTTGGCTGCTTGCATTTCCAGTAATAATTCCAATCGAATGTGGCACCCTATAAGTCTTGTCATTCTTTCCTAATATAGAATTCTATCTTACTTCAGCTGAGCACAGCCCCTTATCTTATTCTAGTCCAGTTTTTATTTATCATTGCTCTTTGTTTTGTGTACTTCTAATCTGAATCTGGTGAAGATAGGTGTTGGCTGTCTCTGGCATCTCCTCTGGTACCTTACAGGAGTGCTTCTCACCCTTCTTATACTGTGACCCTGTAATACAGTTTCTCATATTGTGGTGACCCCCCCCCCCCAAGCATAACATTTTCATTGGTGCTTCATAACTGTCATTTTGCTACTGTTTTGAATCATACTGTAAGTATTTGTGTTTCCAAATGGTTTTAGGTGGCTCTTGTGAAAGGATCCTTGGACCCCATGGGGTTCATGTCCCACAGGTTGAGAACTACTGACTTACAGGGCCAATGTTGAGAAGAAAATATAAGTTGGAGAAAAACTGCTCTAAGACTTCAAATGCCCAGCGGCTATGAGTAGCTTCTCCCCCACTTAGCCACACTATATACACAGCCTAGCACAGTACCAGGACAGGCTCTGGGGGTGGGAAACACCCCACTCTTAGCTATGAGAAACACATTTTTCTTCCAGACCAAAATCAGGTTTAGAAGGTCAAGGGGGACAGCATGAGGTTCATGGCCATGTGGGCCACCTGTAAGGTGGAGAAGTGACTGTTGAATAGGCCTAGTTCAGAGTCTGTGTGACCTTGAGGTGGACAGAACTCAGCAGGGGGACTTTAAAATGTGAGGGATTGTTTACAATACATTGACTTTGGGCTGGGTTCCCTCTAGCCACCACTGTGATCCTTGTCAACCTCTACTTGGTGGTGTTCACATCGTACTGGCCTCTCACTGTGTTGATGCTCACCTGGTTGGCTTTTGACTGGAAGACCCCTGAGCGAGGTAAGGGCCCACTGGGATGAATTGCCATATATTCCTCCTGCTCCTCTCCTAATCCTGAGAAGCTCTGGCTAATTTCCAGGCAATCTTTCAGCCTGTCCCTCCCTGGGCTAGAGAAGCTGAGGGAAGGGGTCCTTTTAAGGTCTTGGAACTGGTAAGAGGAAAATAGGGTTAGGTTTGGGTAACAGAGCCTGGGCCTATTCTAGATGGGTCTGGATATGCCTATTCTAATTTCCATGTAGGAGAACAGGAAAAGGTGGAGAGTGAGAGGACCCCATAGTAACCCCAAAGGGGCCCAGAAAGGGAGAGAAGGGGTGGACAGAGTTTTTCTGTGCTTTCAGGTGGCCGCCGGTTCACCTGTGTGAGGAGGTGGCGTCTGTGGAAACACTACAACGATTACTTCCCACTCAAGGTAAGCCACATAGAGCTAAATTGCTCACTGAGTGAGCATTTGGGTCAGAATTAGGGTACAGAGTACGGCCACATGGGGGCCCAGGAAACCAATGACTCCTGGACATGCACTTTGCCCAGCCTGAATTGCTGGAATCCACAGTTCTCTGGCCAAAAGAGAAGTCTTTTTCTCTGTCTCCAGCTCTCCCATCTCCACTTTCCTCTACAGATTGTGAAGACGAAAGATATTTCACCCAACCACAACTACATCCTTGTCTACCATCCTCATGGGCTCATGGCCCATTCATGCTTTGGTCACTTTGCCACTGACATGACAGACTTTCCCAAGGCCTTTCCTGGTATCACTCCTTATGTGCTCACACTAGGAGCCTTTTTCTGGGTGCCTTTCCTCAGAGAGTATGTAATGTCTACAGGTGAGTGTCTCATAGGGGGTAAAGCCACATAGGGGGCTACCATAAGGATGTGTGAGAGCAAGTTCAAATCCAAGATTGTCTCAGGTGCTAACCACCAGCTTCCCAAAAATCCCCGGCTGGAGAAGCTACTCTTTGTAGTCATGGAAGTGGGGAGGGATAGTTTACAGGGACTGGTAAGTAACCAATGACCTTTGGCTTTTTCTGCACACGAGGGTCCTGCTCTGTGAGTAAATCCTCCATGGACTTTCTGCTTACCCAGAAGGGCACAGGCAATATGCTTGTTGTGGTGGTTGGTGGCCTGGCTGAGTGCAAATACGGCACGCCAGGCTCTACCACCCTGTTCTTGAAGAAGCGGCAAGGCTTTGTGCGCACAGCCCTTCAACATGGGTAAGGAGAGCTGCGGGACATGGGGGTGGGATGGAGTGGGGAGGCTGTCCATAAGTTCGGCAGGGAAGAATATTGGGCTTTGAGGAAGTGGTAGTTAAAGAGAAAGAATGAAATATGTAAACAATTGTTATTAAATAGAACCACTATAAAATATATGCAGTGTGTGTGTGTGTGTGTGTGTGTGTGTGTGTGTGTGTGTGCATGTTTACTTTTTGAGACAGGCCAGTAGCCTAGAATTTACCTGGTAGAGTAGGCTGAACCAACAAGCTTTAAAGATACACCCATCTCTACTTCCCTAGCACTTGGATTACAAGCATGTTGGCATACTTGGTTTTTTTTTAAAAAAGTAGATTCTGGGCATTAAATTCAGTTCTTCATGCCTTCATAGAAACCACTTTACCAACTGAACTATCTCCCAAGCTTTCTGTGTACAAATTGTATTCAATTTTGTCAGTTAAAAATAAAGTACAAAAGGGAAAACCCACCTATGGGTTGCAATAGAGCTATGCAGGGTGCTGTCCTGGAGGCCTTGAACTAGCCAGTTTCTCTACAAAAGTACTGGGGTTGCACCTTAGGGCAGAGAAAGCCAAACTTCTCACCATGTGGTCTAACGGGAAGAAAGCATAGGAATTGGACTTTGTGCATTTTCAGACAAGTGCTTCAGATTTGGGCATTCCAAGGAATCACTGTGCTTGTTTCCCTGTGGAAGCTGCTGCTTTCTCCCTAAAGGCAGTCTAGTCTAGGCCATGGGGAGCCGTAGTTAGCTGGGACCTTGATACAAATGGACTTGAGTTCTAGGGAACCTGTAGGTAAACCCAGGGGATGCTGGTGTTTAGCATGTCTTCTTTTGCAGGGTGTCTCTAATCCCTGCTTATGCCTTTGGAGAGGCAGACCTCTACGACCAGCACATTTTCACTCCTGGGAGCTTTATCAATCGCTTCCAGAAGTGGTTCCAGAAGATGGTACACATCTACCCCTGTGCTTTCTATGGGCGTGGCTTCACCAAGAACTCCCGGGGCTTTCTGCCCTATTCTCAGCCAGTAACCACTGTTGGTGAGTGGGCCCTTCTATTAGAAGGCTTAGTTTAAGTTCTAAGATCCATTTCTGTGGCTGAGCCTCAGCACCAACTGTGGTTGGAGGCAGGGAGGCTGTAGGAAGTACTGAGCAAGAGGGTGAGATGGGCTCCAGGCTGTTCTGATGTTTTTCCCTTTTCCTTTTCCATTCCCCTTGGCAGTCGGGGAACCTCTACCATTGCCCAAGATTGAGAATCCAAGCCAGGAGATTGTGGCCAAATACCACACACTCTACACTGATGCCCTACGCAAATTGTTTGATCAGCATAAGACCAAGTTTGGCATCTCAGAGACCCAGGAGCTGGTGATAGTTTGAAAGACATTCCCTTGACTGGATGGTGTGGAACCGATGACAACAGGCCAAAGTTACCTATGGAGCTTCACTTCTGACTTGACCGGTCCTCACTGGAGGGAGGTGGGGGTGCGCGGTCATGTAGTTGTTTTCTGTGCCCATCCTTTCCCACCTTCATCTCTTTCTCTTAGTTTTTGTCCTTTCCCCCTGAGACAGAGAAGACCCTAGGCAGAGATCAACTGAAGTCACTGGAGTTTCATGAATGCAGTAGCAGCAAGGAAACCTGTGGGTAGAATAAACAGCCCATTTCTGGTACTGTGTGCTTGAGCCAGTCTGTTTGGAGGGCTCTAAGACCTTGTGTGTCTGTCATTGTCCTGGCTTCAAGACTCTTACAGGACTGGCTATCTCAAGAGCCAGGGGACATTGGGTTCAGTCAATAGCATGTTCAAGACCTATGGTTTTTATGGGCAATTCATCACCTTTAGCTTGTTTCTTGTAAAATGGGACTAACAATCCTTCCCTTGCTTACCTCAAAGGTTTCTGTCAAATTTAAATGCTACTCCATGTGACAAAACATGATAAACTGGAGAGTGACACAAAATTATTCTCCTCCAGCTAGCTAATCCATTTTTCGTTCCTAAGAAACAATGTCCTAAGGTTCATGATGTCTCAATTTCTAAAAGAAAGGATAGTGTGTTAAACGTTGAAGTAATTTTATATCCTTTAGTGGCCCTTGTCCATACCTACTTCCCATCTCCTAAAGCTGTACTAGAATGGTCAGTGGTTTGGATCTAATTTCCCATTTCCTCCTCAGAAACTTGCATGCACTAGCTTGGCCTTATTAACTCTGCTTTTTGATAATCAAATGGGATACCTGGCCTCCAGTACCCATGAAGAACTTGCTTTCTGAGTCTCTGAGTGGCAAGTCTCTCACACTCTTAGCCCAGTGGTTGTTGCAATCACATATTACACAATTCGGTACATGAGCCCTCTGGGACGGATGTCATCTGGTCCAATTTACCCACATCAAGTTTATCAAGACGGTTTAGGACATCTTGTCTACTTACTACAGTGTGACATGCTCCCTTTGTCCTGAATGCCTATCTCATGTGGTTGTTTGTGAATGGTATGGTAAAAGGCGTGGTCTCCTGCTGTTTTCTGCCTGTGCTGTTTCTTCTGCCAGAGGTTCTACTTTCCATAAGGTGTTTATTATTATTATTATTATTATTATTATTATTATTATTATTATTATTATTATTATTATTTTGGGGTGCTGGGCATCAAACCCAGGGTCTCACACTAAAGATATGGTCTACCACTGAGCGCCATCTAAAGGCATTCTTAAGTTTTCCAGGCTTCTGTGACTGAAACCCTCTTTCCAAAGCAGCGAGAAGACCAACCTGGGTATCAGTATCCAAGCCATGCTTCTCTGGCCATTGTGGGCTCATTCACATTACTTGAGGGTCATATTCTCCATAATTGGCCAAAGTTGCTGGGGTTGTGAGACATTCCCATAGTTACTCTGAGCTATCTATTACTTAGTGGCTGCTATTCTTTTCATCTTCTTCCTTAGAATACTTTCTAGCAAACAGCCTAGGGTCAGGCAGTAGAGGCAGCACTGCACAGTGGAAAGCATCCAGGGAACAAGCCAGAGACACTTAGTAGTTGAGTGGTCTTGGGGGAGCTACTTGACATCCTTGAGCGTTTGTTTTGTCTGCAAATGAGTCAATTTGTATATTAATTGAGGAGTCTAAGGTTGGATGTCTCCAAGCTGTTTTGGAGAAGGCTTGGAGTGCTATAGATGCCACACTCAAGTTGAAAGTCCTGTGCTGTGTGTTCTTGTCCTGTGACAACATGCCTTCTGGCAACACATCAAGCCCCTGAGACTTGTAGTTCTAGAAGAGCTAAAGGTGAATAGGGTGGAGGCATGTAGTTTAGTGCAGAGAGACCATGTAGGATACACAGATAGGATTTTTGGACCAGCTTCCTTCTGGTTCTCTCACCAAAATGGGTTTCTTGATCCTCCTCCGAGCTCATTTGTGGTAGCATCATTTACAAAGAAGCATGTGTCATGTGGGAAGAGCTCAAGATGATTTCAAGGATGGAGAGGGGAGCACTTTATTTGCAAAGAATAAACCATTAATTTACACAAACTTACATCCCTGTTTATATACATTATATATATAGTTTCTATACACAGTATCTCACACAGGATGCTGATTCCCCAAAGCAGCATTGGGCCTGCTCCAGGCCATTCTCCCCTTATCCTCATCAGCTGGAAGCTTTTTGAAGAAAGAAATGACATACCTCACCCTCTCCTGGAGAGAGCCCTGAAATGAATTCAGAAAACAAATCAGGTTCTGTAGTAGGCATGGCACAGGGAAAGCCCAGGCAAGGGTGAGACCTCAGGCAACATTAGGGAGGCCTAAAAACTGTCTGGCTCAGAGCCAGCCTAAAGCTTCCAGCCCAGAGGCAGGAGATGCGCAAATATCTTGGGGGACTATGTGTGGGGAGGCAAGTTCTGACGGAGACTATAGCCACACTCCCTGCCTTGCCAGGCTCCTGAAGGGAGATAAACATTTCTAGCTTTGAGTCTGTGGGTGTATGAAAGAGGAGGTCCCATGGGACAGGTTGCTATGCCTCCATCTCCTGCTGAGTCTGGAGGTGGGGGCCGGCCTGCACACTGTCCTAGGTGGGCCAGTTTCCCTGTTTGGACATCAATTGCATATGAGTAACAGGATGGGATATAGGTTGGGCGGCATTCCCTCTAAAAGCCTTTCTAGGCCAAAGATGTCTCTACATCTGTTTGCATCCTCTAGAAGACACATAAAACGCAAGCACTTACATGAAGACCAAAGCCCTTGTTTGTCTCTAGGGTCCTTAGCCTTTTCTTACTAAGCTGCAGAGATTAGGCTCAAGATGGATACAGGGGCAACTAAGGCAAATGATATATCTTCCAGGGAACCAGTAGCCAAATAACATCCAGCAGGTACAATTTTGTGCCAGCTTGGCTTTTGAAGCTCAAGCAGCTGTTAGAGGCTCCTGCTGTGCAATTTTTCTTCTAACATGTCATCTGCTTACACAAACTTGTTCCCATCCCATTCTCTATGCTAACCTTGGGATAACTTCACATCACGACAATTCCAAACTGTAAATCTATATCCCCATTCTCCTATCAGTAAATGCTTCATTACTTTGCCAATGAGCACAGCACAGCAGGCCCCTCATTCTCTACTATTTCCTTCCCCCAGCCTTCTTCATCTGGGGCTCCTTGTGAGGATTCAGAATGAAGAAAGGGTAGTGAGAAACCGACTTCTCCTATGATCTCCATGCACAGAGCATATGATGGGGTTGGCATGTCCTGCAGGGGCACAGTTAGGAAACTTCCTCTATTTTCCCATGGCCACCTGGCTTTGAAATGGGGCTCTTAGGTTTTCCCTCCATTCTTGAGAGGGCAACCTATCAACATCAATGTGAGGAAGATATTCTGGCAACATTAAGGTCTTTCTTTGTAATATGGCAGGAGGAGAGAAGGAGTCACACTTATTCCCAGGAAGCAGCCTGGCTCCCAGAAGTAGGATCTAGGGCCAGGAATGGAAGATGGAAGACCTTGCCCCACATAAGAGCTCCTTGTGTGATGGTGGCTGCTTTTATCAGATGGGTGAAAGGTTATGAAGGTTCTGTGGGTCCCAGAGCTCAAGTCAGGGTTACTTGAAAACACCTAAGACTTCTTTCACAGAGCCTGTGGCAGCCAAGAGAATAGGCAGTACCATAGCAATGAAAACTGAGCATTGGTAGGTTTCTCTCTAGTACTCCGCAATGATGTCAGTTCTATGTGATCAATTTTAATTTGTCTTTCTGGACCCAAATTCTACACAGTGCTCTGTGTGGTAAGACACTAGCTTGGGAGTCAGACCTCACTAAAAGCTAAAGTCTGTGACTTATGAGTGAGTTCTTAGTGAAAGCACTTTCTCTCCCAGCCTTACCTATACAATGGGAACTGTGATAAGTCTCTGCCCCCTCTTCTTTAAAGGAAATTAAGAGGAAGCAGCCTTCAAACCCTAAGGAGAGGGTCTGTTAGTTCTTGCTACCACTGCTGATTGTTCAAGGCCTCCAGGGTCAGATGCATGTCTAAAATTGATCTCATTTCTGGTTGTAAGGCTGACATTAGCATTAGATAAAGGGGCCTTGGCCTACTACCTCTTGTCCTGACCCTTGAAGGACCAAGCAGTGTGCCTACTGGGAAATGGAGGTACAGCTGAGAACTCGGTACCTGATATTCTTGATGAATTTCAGGGATATATTCCCCATCTCTTCAAAAAGAAATACACTTCAGGAGCAAGAGGAACAGGCTGGAAAAGGTTAATCCTTCTAGCTTTAGGCTGTGCCTGGTACCCTGAAGCTAGGCAATTGGAAAGAAGGCTCATAAATCTAGCATAAGACCATGCAGGAAAATTGGTGGAGGTGCCTGTGGATCTGAAGTAGGTGTCAGAGCCCTGCTCAATAGCCAGCCAGATGCTCTAGGAGAGTAACACAGAAAGACTGGGCTAGTGGGCCATGGGCTGCTGTTCTTTCAGATAAGGCCTTGGGTTTCAACACACATGGACAACATTTCCTGTCCATGGGAATGTTCTCTCTGGGAAAGGTAGAAAAGCTATACTTACTGATGCCCAAGGGAGTCTAGGGTTTGGGAATTCCAAAATCTACTGTGGCAGGCAACTGTTGAGCTCCCCTATGTTCAAACTCTAAGAAGCTTTTGGAGGTTATCCAGTTTAATCATCTGTTCCCAGACACAATTTGATTAGAATTTGATGAAAAATAATTGTATTGTCTAATCAATGGAAAATTCTTTGTGCCCAGGTAATTTAAAGAATACATTGTCAAGTACCTGTTTCAAACACAGGTAGGCACTGTGGAGAAAGAAGATAGAATTTCTAGTCAGTCTGGGGTGGGGGTGGGAAGACTCCAGGTAGTTTTCTGAGAGCAGAACATAGCTGTAAACACAGTGAGACATGCATGGCACCAAATATAGCTTCTTACATAGGCAGGCTTGTGGTCGTTCTTGCAATGATTCCAAGGCAAAGCAAAGTTCCCAGCTCTGGAGTCCAGCAAGCTGCTCCAGTATACCTCTCAGCCTGAGTGGGAAGTTTTCTTTGAGCCTCGAGTAGGTTATAGTGCAATGCAGCAAGAATGCCTCTTCTGCCAAGGATACTTCCTTGGCAGGTTATTGCCCAGGTCTTTGCCACAAGGACTTTCCTTCTTCTGACCTGACCTTCTCCTTAAGTTGCAACCTAATGCCACCCCCAGCCAGGAGAGAAGCAGCCCCTATTACCCCTAGAATCTGGAGTGCACCTTTGCTTTTTGTGGCCTACTGGCTTGGATCCTCATTTTAGTGCAACAAATGATACATCTGATGAGGGACCTAGGGGTTGAGGAGTCACCATAAGCCAGCCAGCAGGAAGCCTAAGAGGGTTCTGTTTCCTGAGAACCCTGGGGTCCCGTCAACTGTCCTGGCAACTCAAGGTCATTCTGGGAAGTTACACAGGCCTTGTCATCCTGGAGTCACTGGGGAATAAATAGCATGGGGCATTTCTCTTTGTGGCTGCAACGCCAATATACCTCATTCCACACACAGCAGCACTTAGAGGTTCAGGGAGTCCTGGCTCCCAAACCTGGGGAGGGGCATGGGCCAGGATGGAATGGGAGAATCTAGGATGCAGGGGCTTCTCCCAGCCTGATGGCCCCAAAGAAGGTGGTGTGCTTGCTCATATTGATAGAGATGTCAGCGTGCACCATCTTCACGGCAATTTTCTGCCTGGCCTTGAGGAGGCACACGCCTGCAGTATAGCATGTGTTGTAGTTGGTCTTCCCTGTCTCAATGCTGCGGGTGCACTGCAGGAAGGGCTTCTCATCCACCACCACCTCGTAGCTGGCAAAGTCAGTGAAGTTGATGTAGTAAACCTGGGTGAGAGGCAACAAGAAGGGATTGGGGGAGAGAGGAAAAAGAGGGTGGGGGCCCTCCCCTGGTGAGCAGATAAAACCTCCTCAGATGAGCTGCCAGTATACCCTGTGCAGGGGCAGTGCCACCCGAAAGTGTGCCTGTTGGTCGGCAGGAACAGCAGGGTGACAGGATCACACTGCCCTTCCTCTACTCCATGGGCTCAGAGGGCTGAGCCAACCTTTCTTACAGACTGCCTGAGGCCAAGAACTGCTTTATGTGTCATTTCACTGGCTCCACTCCATAACCCTGGCAAGAAGCAGTGCTTCACATTCCTTAGGTGCTTAATCAATGCTCTGGACACACCAACTTCCAGTTCCCACACTAAAGACAATTTAGGAATACATTTAGAAATCTCTGGTGCCCTAGGAAGGTCGCAGTACTGATTTCCCATTTCTCTAGGCTGTGAACAGGAGCTTCCTAAGCTCACAGCGGACTCTTCTGTCCAGCAGTCCTTTCCCAGACTCAGCACAGCTTGGCCCTCTCTCTTGCTGACTGAAGAAGCAGATCCTGAGTGATGGGGAGCAGGCCTATACAAATGAGACAATGGATGCAAATCCTAGGCACTTAACTTCATTCTGTAGCCAGGAGGAAGTATGGAGCCTATGGCCTGGCCTCATGGAGACTTTCTTAGCTCACGTGAACCACTCACTCCTAATTGTCTTCTGAGTCCAGACATTTAATCTCCATCCTTCATTACCTTTCGCCAGCACATTCCACCCTCAGCTCCGATTTTTCACCACTACTAAATGGACTTTAGTCCACAGGATATTGGGGTTATGCCCACGTGCCCCATAGGAATGGGAGCTGTCCTTCATTTGACACCTTAAATCACTTCCTAAAAGTGACTCCACAGGCTCTTTGATTGGAAGCAGCATATTTAAATGGCACATCATCTCCTGGGTCAGGACCAAACAATGAACCAACTTATCTAGTCATTTTTTTCTTGAGAGCCATTTGTCAGTTCCATAGTCCTTCCATTCATCTCCCTGCTTGCTGCCTGCCTCCTGGTAACCCTGAACAGGGCCTATGTATGTAGCTCTGAGGAGAGCTCCGATGGAGGACTCAAAGAGGGATGGAAATGAATGGCCACTGGCAGAGCTGTGGGGAATGGGCCCAGGGCAGGAGAAGGACAAAAGTGGAGGGGAGAAAGGTCTGGGAATGACAGCAAGAAGGAGGCAACAACAACAGAAACAGACAGAAACAAATGGGAGAAAGCAGAAGGAAAGACAGTCAGAAACCTTCTTGAGGTAGAGAGAAGGTTCACAGGAGCACTGTTCATTATCACACCCAAGCTAGCGGTGTTGTGGGGAGGGGTCTCCGCAGCTCTGGAACTTAGTCTTAAAAACTTAGAGCAAGGTCAGGTCCGTCTGTGGAACCAAACAACTCGGAGGGGAGATGAGGGCCTGGGGCCCTGCAAGAGGTGATCAGACAGCAGGGTGTTGGAGAGGCCTCTTTACAGTTTTTCAGTGATATTTTTTCTAGGGGAAAAAATGAAATGGGTTCCTTGGTCTTTCCCTCCCTTCAACTCCCTTCCCAGTGTGAAATCTGCCACCCCTTTCCCCAGCACTGCAGGAGGTTAGCCATTGGATGGTTTTGGCTTGCTCCACAGTGCCCCTAGGTGGCCTGCACCATATCTGCACCCTGGATATAAGAAGAGTTAGGCCTAAGACCGTACTCACTTCTACCTGACTATAGATGAAGTAGGTGCCGTCCACCAGTACCTCCAGCTCCCCGCTGCGGGGATGTAGCTTAAACACCTTGGGGTTCATAGTGATGCGAGACCAGTCATTGAGCACTCCACCTGAAAGATCTCAGTATGAGAGAAGGGCAGTCACTCAGTACATGTCAAAATAATCTGGGCAACAGAAATAAATACCAAGCAGTAACCCCCCTTCCCCACCAACCCTATTTAACACCAATGACCACAAAAGTTTCAAGGGCCAAGATTTTTAAAGAACACTTGGAAGCAGGAAAGGTGTACTGCTTGTAAAGTGGCTTCTAGGCTGGCCTGGGGTGGGGGTGGGGGCTATGGATCTGCATATCAGTCTTTGTCCTTGCATTCTTGACCATTTCATCAATAAGGCTCTTTACCTTCAAGCTGGAATCTGAGGAGGCCATGGTGAAAGAGGAGAGCAGGCACATAACCATATTTTCTTTGTTGTTATGGTGACTGCACAGGCAAAATCCAGACACTGAGTGGCAGGCTAAGTCTTAGTATTCAATTTCACTTTGCTAGCAATATCACCCGAATTCCTCTCGTCTCAGAGGTTCCTGTGTTTTTGTCTCTTCTTAATAGATTCTTTTCTATGGCTCCTCCACACCCACTCCTTTCTGGGAAGCCTCCAAGGGCCCCAGGAAACCACTTAATCAAACAATCCATCTGTCTGGAGAACTAGGTGGTGGTAATTCAGTATCAGGGGAGATCACTCAGACTCCAAGGCAGCTGGGGATACTGACCACCAGTAACCAGGCGCCAAAGAGGGTGAGCTTTCCAATGTTGGGGGATAGCCTGCCAGGTTGCAGTAGCCTGGATGTGCCTAGGAGTTGAGGCAGCCTTGGCAAAGTGTTTGTTTCATATCCTTAATTCAGCTGGGGACACAAGAATGAGAAGAGGGAGGGATATTTCTACCCCTATCCTGCAGACAGAAGCTGCTCCTTCCTACCATACGAAGAGGGACACTAAGTTCACAGAGGCATTTTCTCTCAGCCATTTGTTCTTCACACACACAAAAGATTATGTTTTAAACATCCATTCTTGGCCAGTCTCAGAAGGTCCACCTCTCTGATGCATGGGGAAAAGAAGGCCATCTAAGTCCTGGCTCCAGTACTTCAGTGGACTGCTCTGTCTAGTGTCCTCTCACTGTGGCCTTGCTCCTCATGTCTGCTGGTCAGCAGAAACTACTACTGGGGATCTGCCCAGAAGGACTAGAAATTGTCTTGCTCTGTTATGGTAGTGGGGGCAAAATGAACAGATTCTGCTATAGAATGAACTCTAAGGCCACCACTTAGATAACCCAAACAAACCTATTTCCTGTCTGACCATGTTCTTCCAGGAAGGATGGTGATCATGGCCCACCCAGGACCCTGGGTCCCACCGTTCTTGGCCTCCCACAGGGCTGCTAGTATTTTCCTCTTCCTCTACTCCTACTTGTACTTGTGAGGCTATTAGGCTGGGTATTCAAGTGACAATCAAGGGAGTAGCTAAGTCCAATGATGAGGAACTCAGCGCAGACACTCCAGGACTGACTGTGCTCTTAGAAGCTCAGTCTCCAAGTAGAGGTTTTGTAACCTTCATTTACTGTCTCTGCCCACAGCCCCTCCTTTCCACTCCAAGCTCTGTAAGTAGCTGGTATGTTGGCTGGCTTGCTGCTTTCCAAGACTCCTGGGGGTTCATGCATTTTAGGCTTTGGGCACCCTGGAGACTGGACATTATTTCCAAGCGCTGTTCTTTAATGAATGCTCATGTCTCTTTGGGGGAAGAAAATGAACCTAATCGTTCAGTGGAGTGTACACACACATCACCGAAGCAACATAGCAGTGTCGAGAGCTAGAAAGATATGGTTTCGAATGTCAGCTTCTAACTTAACTACAAAATCTTGGGCTAGTTAAATTAAGTTCTCTAAGCTTTAGTTTCTGTGACTGTAAAAAAAAAAAAAAAAAAAAAAGAGCATTGCAACACCTACCTCATAGGGTGGCTGTGAAGGTTAAATAAAAAGACAAACCATTTGGGAATGCTAAAGTACCGTGCAAACATAAGGCAGTATGGTTTACTTTGTTATTTCTACTCTCATTGGGACTCTGTCTCCTCATCTCATAAATGAAAGTATAACATGAGATCAGCATTTTTAAGCCCCGTTAACATGTGTTTGCTTTTGATAGACATTAGTGTCTCTTACTTCTTAGACACTGACATGTCTCCTCTCTGGGAGAAGCACTCTCTCCAGCCATTTTCTGTATAGAGCAATCAGACAAAATAATTTATTTACTATAGTTCCTTAGTTTGCACTGTGGAAGTGTTTATTAAATTACACACAATTCCATGGTGACTGATAGAACCTTCAATACAGTCTAAGTAGATGGTTTCCCAAGTCTTATTCAGATCCCGCACGCATTAGTGGATTCAAAATGTAATTTAGGGGCTGAGGATGTAGTTCAAAGATAGTATGTTTGTTTAGCATTTACGAGGCCCTGGGTTTGCCCTACTGCAAAAACAAAATTAAACGCAATTTGGGTGTAGCATCTGGTCTTGGTGCAAGCAGTTACTTAGGACAACCAGTAGAGGGCACAATGGAGTAGGAAATGCCCATCTATGCCAAGGATTTTCAGAGACTTGGGAGGAGCTAGGCTGGTTG
>NC_045030.1:100686666-100718950 GCF_008632895.1 Mastomys coucha | reverse complement strand
CAAGACTGTGTTCCCTTAGCTAAAAGCACATCCTTGGGGTGAAACTTTTCAATTCATAGACCTTGGCAATGGCCGCCAGTGAAAACCTCAGAACCTCCAGGACGTAAAGTAAAGCCTCTGGGAATTTCATAGGCAGAGGACTTCAAGGTGACCCCAAGCCTGAGGCCATCCCTCCTCCCCAGGAAGACAGTAATCCCCAGCCAACCTGGTTTTCCCGAGTTCCAGTTTTATCAGCAGCACCTGCAAAATAGGATGGGGCAGTCAGAGCGCTGTGCTCTTTTCTACTTCCCTTTCCCATTTCAGCAGCCAGGGGTTCGGAGCCTGGATTCCACAGCCAGCCCTGTGGGAATTTCCTTCCCTGGGTCTTACAGCTGGAGGGAGTCACAGTACAACATGGGGCTGTCAACGGGAGAGAATATCCCCTCCTCCCCATTCCTGTCCCTACCGACCTTCATCTTCAGAGGGTCTAGATCCCAGTAGGGAATTGGCCTCTAGCCAATACTGGCTCAAGGAAAGCCCCATTGAGCACCCACAGAGAGAAAAGAGAGGCTATGTGTGTCATTGTATGTCCTTAAGACAATGACACTTGCTTTTCTAGCCCTTTGTTTTCTTCTTACTGATTTCATAAGGGCCACTGTCATTTATAAAGATCTTGTTTCTTTAAGTGTGTCTCTTTGACTCTAGGAAATAAACTGTATGAGAACAGGGACCACTTAGCAATATATCTTTGTACACAGAAATTGTTCAATTAATATTTGTGGAATGATTGGATTTAAAAAAAAAAAAACTTTTATCTCTTGTGGCCATGGTAACACTGCTGAGCCTGTTTGAATTACAAGTGAAAGAATCTGAATCCTGCTGCTGAATTCTTAGACCTGGAGAAATCAGGTTTAAGAAAACCTCAAGATACAGTAGGAGAGCAGGAGAAAAATGTAACAAGTAGCATGAGTTCAGGCAGTCTTCCTCCTGTCAACTCTAATTAGGCAGGTTTGGATCCGCAGCTATACCTGTTGCATGCCCCACTGGGCTCCAGGAGAAAGATGCAAAGGGATGGAATGGCATTTGAGCGAGCAGCATGGATATTTAAGGGCCTAGTGTGAGATGCATTTGGCTTAGGGACAGGGTGGTCTTGGTGTCTGGTTTTGTTAGACACAGCTTGAGTGATTCATAAATTTCTAACTACTCGACTAGCAGGGGCTATCTGTCTACACCAATAGGAAAGGAGTCTCAAACTACATGGGAATAAACTATAATAGGGTTGCCATTTTTTCCAGTCCCCAACATTCCTCTCATAAACTATTTCCATGCAAATGTCATGTGGTACTCTATCTGGAAATCAGAGTAATCCAAATCTATAACTACAGGAACTCCAGTGAATGGCTGGGAAAGCTTTCTCATACCTCTGTTTTTGGCTCACATGAGCTTATTGGCTCACTATATGGAGGACTAGAGCTAAAGATGGGATGTGATGGAAGGATTGGCATGGGGCAAGAACAGATGGCCTGTCTGGCACAGCTTGAACTCAACAAGACTTAGAGCAGGCCAGATCCTATCAGAGCTTGTTCAATTCCCACCTCTACACTGGACTAGGGATTTCTTACTGTTCATTGCCACTGTTTGAAAATTCCATGAAGATTAACTGTTCCCACTCTACAAAAGTATTGACAAGTTTTCTAAGGGGTGGGAGACAGAAGGACTCACCAGAAGGTCCTTGGAGGCCAGGGGGTCCTTGAGGACCAGGAGGGCCAGGAGGGCCAGGTGGTCCCATAACAGTTGTTCCTGGAATCCCAGGAATTCCTGGAATCCCTGGAGGTCCCTGGGGTCCTGGAGGTCCTGGAGGTCCTGGAGGGCCGTTGGGCCCAGGTGGCCCTGCCTTCTTTCCTAAAACACAGGATTCAGGGTTATATTTGGAGTTAGTTACTGTCAAGAGTGTACAGTCAGGAGTGCACTTTCAGGGAGTTCTAGAGACTTCGATGACACAAAGTCAGCCATCTAGTTTTTGCTAAAGAGCTTGACATGTTTATAATCCTTTTTCTGCACCATATTTCCAAATAGATTAGAGGACACAGAAATAAACAGTTCTCAAGGAGCCCAGTGTAGTAGGGAAAAAGTTCTAAGATATTAGGAGATTAATGAGGTAGATCAAATGCTGAAACAGGTCAGGCAAGGCTTCAAAAACGACTATTAGAAACTCAGACTTAGGGGTTACTTTATGGTTCCTTTTAGAGTTTGATTATCATTGATAAGTGCAGGACTTCATTTTAGTAGTTTAATTGTACGGACTTGCTATTATTAACAAAAGGCTAGTGGATGTCTGATCCCAGGAACACCATCAGCTCTGGGAAGATTTGTCAGGAGTCAGATGTGCAGGAGATGGGGATGGATAGGGGAAGCACTGGCTGAAAAGAGTTTTGGAAATGGAGGTGGAGAGAGAGGGTGAGAGTCTGAAGATATCAAGAAACAACAGAAAAGAAGGAATCACAGGCAGAGAGATCTGACAGAGGTGGCAGGCTTTGCTTTCTCAGCTGACCTCTATAAACTCTATTTTTAAAGATCACTGAGATGGGAAATTCTGAAAACTCTCTTGGTTATATGTTCCAGTGTTGATCACCCCTCACTGCTCACGGTTAGGAAGTTCTTTGGTATATTTAACTGAAATCCCTCCTGTTGGCCGTTTGAACTTTTATTCTATTCTTAGTTATGTACATGTATGTAGTTAGCACCATGTACCTCATATGCTCAAAGATATTAGGTTACCTATCAATTTCTATCATTGCAGACCAATCAATCCACCTGCCCTGAGATTTTCTTTAGAGGCTATATTCTCAAATGCACAGCTTGTTCTGTCTACCAACCTTTCCTCCTTTCTCTTTCACTGTCTTTCCAGAACAATCTCAGCCCTCCCATTTTATATTCTAGTCCTTCTAACAGTTCCTCTAGGCTGTAGTAAGTGAATCATAACTGTTCCTCCTATAGACTTGTTCTTTTTTGAGCAGACTCACCAAAGGACTGTAGGTAGTCATGGGTAGGCTTCTTTCTCTTCTTTCTCCTGTCTTAGAGTTTTAATGGGAGTCCCAGGATTTGAAATTTTTTACAATCGAGACAGTTTCTCAATTTCAAATATAAATTTCTTTACCTTTTGTCTCAGGGTTTCTACAATAAAGCACCATGACCAAAAGCAACTTAGGGAAGAAGGTGCGGTTTTGTTTGTTTGTTTTGTTTCTTTTTGCTTCTATACACTGAGTCACAGTCCTTTGAGGGAAGCCAAAGCAGCAACTCAAGGCAGGAAGCTGGAGGCAGGAACTGAAGCAGAGATTACAGAGGAACTCTGCCTTCGGGTTTGCTCCCCATGGCTTGTTCAGCCTGCTTTCTTATACAACCACCTGCCCAGAGGTGTCACCACCCACCATGAATGCATCTACCCAGACCAATTGCTGATCAAGAAAATGCTCCACAGAGTTGCCTACTGACAATCCAATGGAGGCATTTTTTCTTAATTGTGGTTCTGCTTCTCAAATAACTTTAACTTGTGTCAAGTTGACAAACAAACAAATGAAATTCCCAAATCAAACAACAGCAACAACAACACAATGACAACCAGGTCATCTTCCCTTTAAACACTTTCTTACTGGCTTCAACAGCTCTTTCCTTAGTTTAGAGAATTTTTGGTTTAGAGAATTCTGTCCTGATTTATCAGGTCCTCCTTTAAGAATAATGCCTCACCCAAAGGCCCCGAACCAGGCCAACAGCTCACTGCAATGATCATTTGCAAGAAAAGCTGTTTGGGTAAAAGGGTAGACTGTGTGACACAATGGAGAGATGTGTGTTTGTTTTCTTTTTTGGGGGAAGTTGCAAGGGCAGAGGGTGGATATGGAGGGGCAGAAGATGGGTGGGATTAGGGTGAATGATTTGAAATTCACAGACTCAATAAAAGTTAAAAAAAAATATAAAACAGTAATTCCATATATCTAAAAACTCCACCAAGAATTCAAGAAAGGCCCATAAAGAGGCCAGCTATCCACATCTAACCACATGCTCATTTGGAATGAAACAGTGGGCCAGAATGGGACTTCTTCTTCAGAGAAGAAAGAATAGTCCTGAGGGCATTTCTTCAAGAGATCCTATAGGGCCTTAAAGACTTAGAGGCCCTGAGCTTAGCAGTTAAGGTTGGATCTGCCCAGTTTCTAGATCTAGTCAATTTTAAAGATGCTGAATAGGAAAACCATCTCCTTTTGAATTTGTGTAGCTTCCAAATCAGGCTTATTCAGCACCCGAATTTCAATTCTAGTTAGTGTAGTGGAAAGAACACAGGATCTGGACTCTGGAGATAAGGATGTAAACCCCAGTCCTTCCATACACAGGGATTCTGAACCCAAGAACAAGGAGCTTGGTCTTGGTGCTTTCTGTTTCTTCTTGAGACTGAGGTTCCACAAGAAAGTCTGAACTAATGTCAGCTGGGAAAACTTCCCAAGCTTGGATGTAAAGTGTGTGCCTCCCTCCTTATTTTCCAGTTGGAGGAGACAAAGAAGTTGACACATAGACATAGATGGAGTAGACATAGAAGTTGGCTGTGCTGGGTTGCAGCATTTCCAGGCTTCACAGAGATTTTTCCAGCTAGAGGGTGTTCTGTGGGTAGCACAAACTTCAGCTCCAAGAATGTGTGTCCCCTATAATTGTTTAATATAATTTTAGAAGAATTACATCCAGAGCCTCCTCCAGTCCAAGAAATAATGGTTGCAGTGTAAACAGAGTGATCCCTTATGAAAATGTTAGAAGGCATCTGAGAAAAAGCCCGTGTTGAAATCTGTTTCTGCAGCTGGCCCTTTTCTCAGCACTTGGACAAGGAAGCCCCTCATACTTGCATTCCTATAGAAAGTTAAGGACAGAGAAGGGAATGCAGAAAATGACCTCTGGACTAAGAGATTGAATTCTGCCTTTAGATTCCCTAACTTTGACAGAATACTTCATGATACAAAAGCCTAGAGATGTTTGTAGTGAGAAAGTAACCCTGTGCAGTCTTAGATAAAAGAATAACCACATCATTTCAAAGCCAAATTTCATCAAAGGGGCATTTCCCCAACCTTTTCAACTAAGTTCTAAATGTTGAAAGAACAATGGAAAGCAAGTGAGTAAAGGGAGGTGGGGGGTGTAAGGGGAAGAGAGAGGGAGAGGGTTATGTGAGTAGGAAAATTCCATTAAAGGGTGAAAATTAAGTGAACAATTCAATTTCCCTCTTCAAGTATGTGCCTATTCACTGTGTCCAAGGAAACCCACATTAACTGGCTTCTAAGTCACTTTTAAATAAGGTAGATGATTAAGGCTTGTATGCATTTTCTTCTCAATAATGTTCCATACATAAGGTAGCAATGCCAAGCAATGATGTGAGCTATAATTTCTATCTTGAAGGGATGCAACAAGAGTCAAGAACCCAATACTTGAAACTCAAATTTCCTTCTTTAAAAGATGAAGCATCCTGGGAGTGAGCACCCAGGAAACAGCAGAAGGATTTTGCACTCACTCTGGCTCTCTGGTGTTTACTAACTTTGCTCAGTTCAGGTCTTCAGAAGGCTGGGCATTTTTTCCAGCTTTTCTTTTTCAGTAGGAACATGAGTTGGACATGTAGCTAAGGGTACCTAAAGTGATGAAGTGCCCTAGTGCTCAGAGGATTGCCAGGCTACCTCTGTAGTTAGCCATCTTATGCAGTTTGGAATGCTCTAGCAAGCTCCAAACATCTAAACAGACAAAATCACTTAAAGTACTTTTAAATATTTACTTATTTTATTTTAGGTGTCTCAGTGTTTTCCCTGCATGTATGTGTGCATGTACGTTACATATATGCCTGTTGCCTGAGGAGGACAGAAGAAGGCACTGGATCCCCTGGAACTGAAGATACAGATTATTGTGAGCCATCAAGGAGATGCTGGGAACTACACCCAAGTCCATAATAAGAGCAGTGAGTGCTCTTAACAGTAGAGCTATCTCTGTAATCCTGGTAAAGAATCTGAAGGTCCATAATCCAAGCTACTTGTGAGGCTTACTCTGGCAGATCATTAAATTCAAGGTTAGCCAGAGCCACAGAGTCAGTTCAAGGCCAGCCTGGACAATGAAGTGAGATCATGTCTCATTCAAAGAAAGTAAAAAGAGGGTGAGTGATGTAGTTCGACAATAGAGCATCTGACTAGTACATGTAAAGCCCTGGGTTAAATTCCCAGTATCATATAGACAAAGGCAAAAGGGAGAATTTCTAAAGGGAGACTCATTAGTTTCACATTACCTCTGTCTTCCTTTAGTGTCAGAACCTGGAAACAGACAGGTACATAAACTGATTTCACAGTTGATTTTTTTATTGCAAAGGGTGAATTTTATTTGCATAGTCCTTACAACTTGCTTTCTCTTTGGATTCTCTTCTTTAGGCAAGCAAGCAAGCACTTCATGTGTCCTTGGCTAGTCCTTGTTAAGTACAAAGTGGACTTAAGAAACTAAGGACAGCACAGCGAATAGCTCCAACTAGCATCTACTTTAAAAACAGGACAGGAGCAGTGTAAAACAGTGGCATAGACTGTTATTTTTATCAAGAGTAAATGATGCTAAATTCTCAAAGCAAGGGGTATCATCTTTGATCATATGGGAAATTGAATAAAGACAGTTTTTAGGTCAAGAACAAATGTAGTGATGATACCTTTCCATAGGTAGTGTTTCTTTTCTCTATCATCAGTCTTAAGTCTTCATCCATGCCTGATAACTGGTCTGATAAAGAAGTAAAGAAGAAAAAAGAAGGCAGTGGACAGAAGGAAATAAATATGAACTGGAAACAGAGATGTAAAAGGAATAAGAAAGAAGAACCACAATACGGGCTTGGAATAGAATGCAGTGGTAGAGCTTCTGCTTAATATTCTTAGGACAAAAGTCTTGGGTTTTATCCCCAGTGCAAGAAGAAGGGGAGACACAGAATAAATAAATAAATAAATAAATAAATAAATAAATAAATAAATAAAAACTCCAACAAGGACAACTTGTATGTGTTGCTAGAGTCAATTCTATCTTCCATGGCTTGTTGTTGAAGAACTAATTCTTGTTCTTTATAAAGTACAACATTCATGTAAATGATTAAATAAAGTAATGCACAATCAATGTTGAAAGAAATTAATGCAAAATCCTATCTCATTCATTTTTTCTAATTAAAAAAGACATGACAATGTAATAAAATCATGAAACTCAACTTACCCTTTTTCTTGTTTTTAACAGGACCTATTAGAAATAAAAGATGGAATATTAAGTTAGTAGAAAAATTTCAAAATGGTTATTCTCCAAAAAGCCTATAAGAGGCAACCTCAAGGCACAGCAAATTTAGGGGAGCCCATAGTCATGGGCCAGAGTTTAGCTAAAATATCTACCACCCAACTATCAAAATTCTTCTGTTTGCTGATAATAGAGACTACAAAAAATAGATGAGGGATCCTTTCCTTGAGGCATAACAATTCTTCCCACTTTAGTCAGGAGGGAGAAGGGTATATTCTTCTGTAGAGATGAAATGCCCAGGAACGCACAGCTCAACAACCTCAGGACGGCATTCCTTTAATTCTGCAAGTCCTAAGGTTGCAGAGTCATGCATTCAGGTGAAGCCATGATGGAGAGTTTCAGATCGGGACACTAGAAGAGAAAAGGTAGTGTTCTTATAGAAGGAGCAGAGCAGCAGTAGTTTCCTTCTTAGTCACTTCCTTATTATGATTTAACTTGTTAGTTATTAGAACTAAGCAGCCATAACACATTCATGTGGGGCCACAAGCACTCCCACAATTTACCATAACTTAATAGGTGCTCTAAAGGAAATGTCAACGGTTTCATTTGTAGTAGAATCAGAAGTGTCTTCTCATGTATTGTTTTTAAAGAAAGCCATTTTAATCAATAGAACTCATTTTTATTCATGGGGACTCAGACTTTTTCTTTCTTTGGATGAGTCTAACTTTCCTTAGACATAGGTACTTAAATTCTGTTCCAAACTGCCACAAAGCCAAAAGATAGCCTCGCTCTAAATCACAGCCAATGTCCTCAGGAGCATTTCTGTAGTCTACAGTTTGTATCATGCTTCTGTGTATTATCTAACTTGATTCTTGTAAAAGTCTAGAAAGATTTTCACCGATGAAATCAGGTTTCATAGGAAGCTAATAGAGTCTCTAACCTGGAAGATTTCCAGTGTGGCCCCAGAGCAAATACATCCCTTAAAAACAAAACAAAACAAAACAAAACAAAAAACAAAGTCTGTTTAGATTTCCCTCAAAAAGAAATGTGTAGCAGTAGGAATTGTGTGCAATGTGCAGAAGATGTTTCAGGTTCAGTGGAGCTATTGAAGATCATTATTTTCTCTTTTTATATCCTCCATTTCCTCACACCTTTCCCTCCTTGTCAATTGTCATCTTTATTTGTGCTATGATTTTTTTTGAGATAGTGTTTAAATGTGTAGTCTAGGTTGGCCTTGAACTGTAATCCACCTGCCTCAGTCTCCTGAGAGCTGGGGCACAGGCATGAGGCATACCTGGCTCCTGTATGTTTTTCAAAACAGCATTAAGCATTCTTGGTGGCTGGTTAAGAAACAACAATGTAACAAGAGAATTGCTTTGTTCTTGAGTAAGATAGCTGTTTAAGGAAGGATTTACACAGAAAGACTGCAGCCAGCTAGCTACCAACTGGACAGTTAGTTACTCCAGCCTCATAAACAAGAGCAGTGGGATGATGGCTACTGCAGCTGCCCTGCCCTTATAGCCAAGGTGGCATATTCCTGCTCTACTTTTGGGCCATTTCAGCTAGCTAAGGGATAGAGCTATTGCATCAGATTCCGAGACAATCTATGATATCATGAATTAGCTGGTCTTTTCTGAGCATCCTTATGGAAGGTAGCACAGTAAGTAGTGCCAGAACACCATCATCATAGAACTTACAAGTTGGATAGGGGTGTTAGGTTTTAAACCTGGGATGAATAGCTGAAGGGCCTATTTAACATATCAAATTGAACCTGGCCACCAGGTTCTCCACTCATCCCTTAGCCCCTACCTGTTACATGGCTCGCCTGGCTGGCATACCTCACCCTACTCCCTACTCTGAACTCTAGTCCAGGGGGCTGCTCTTCCATACACAATCTAGACATTTTGGCTACCTTTGGGCCTCCTGGCTGTTGCATCTGGCTATACTCTCCCCACTCTTTCCCTTCCTCTCTCCTTCTCCCCACATGGCCCAGCTCAGGGTCATGTACACTCTCCCAGAAGTCCCTGCCTCTACCTACACTCTCCCTTTTATCTACAGTAAACTTTCTCCTACACCATAACTAGGAACAGTAATATTTCCTTTCCTTGTTATTTTAATTTTCTTCTAGTTTTTTTCACTCAGTGGGGACCCAGGAGTCATGCTTGCCCGTTGAGTCGAGGAAAAAAAAAAAAACCTTAAAAACAGGTTCATGGGTGATAAAAGGGAAAGAGGACAAGTTTCATTTGTTTGTTTGTTTTTGGACAGAAGGTCTTGCTATGCAACCCTGTCTAGCCTGGAATTCACTTGTGTCCCAGAGTGGCCTTGAACTTAGAATTTAGAGCAACCCTCTTGCTTCACCCCTGCTTCCTGCCCAAGTGTTGGGATTTACAGTCATGTGCCACACTGTACCTGATTTGGGAAATGGAATTTAAAAAATGATATCTACTATAAATCTTGCCAAGAATCTATGGTTGGGGAGTTCATAGACCTCTATGGGTGAACCTACCTACTATTTGTTTTCCTAAATAGACATAGTATCACACTGTTTTCTAAATTGCTGTCTCTTTAACCATAGATTGGTGCTGCTTTCAGACCCTATCAGAGAAATATCTTTGTTCAGTGGATGGTTATTGCAGAAACTTACAAGTGGTCAAAGTGCAGGGAATAAGTGTTAGTGGAGTGCTCAGCCATAAACTATTGTGCTGGCTAGTTTTATGTCAATTTGACACAAGCCATAGTCATCTGAAAGGATGGAGTCTCAACTGAGAAAATGCCTCCATAAGACTGGGCTATAGACAAGCCTGTAGGGCATCTTCTCAATTAGTGATTGATGGAGGAAGGGCCCATCCCATCCTGGGTGGTGCCATCCCTGGGCTGATGGTCCTGGGTTCTATACGAAAGCATGCCATGAGGAGCAAGTCAGTAAGCAGCAGTCCTCCACGGCCTCAGGTACCTGCCCTGTTTGAGTTCTTGCCCTGACTTCCTTTAATGATGAACTGTGATGTGGAAGTGTAAGCCAAATAAACCCTTTCCTCTCTATTTTGCTTTTAGTCATGGTGTTTCATCACAACAATAGTAACCCTAACTAAGACAACACTCAGAGTCCATCATAGAAGAAGACTGTGAAAAGAGTGTAAGAGCCAGGTGTTTTTTTTTTTTTTTTTTTTTTTTTAATGTGACAGGATAGTTGTACTCATGAACTCATTGCAGCTGTGGTCACCCATGCAACATCTATAGAAGACCAAGCCAGTCAACAATGCAGCATGTAGGTGTCACGGGGGAGTCAGTTTTCTTTAAGGGTGTGGCCTACTGTGTTCCAGTGCCCCACACAATAAGTATTTGGACAAGCACAAATTACACTCAGTGGGTCAGACAAGAAATGGAAACAACCTAGATGTCTATCAACTGGTGAATGGATAATGAAACTGTGGCACATCTATACAACAAAGTACCATTCAGTTGTTAAAAACAAAATCATGACACTTGCAGGGAAACAAACATTCTGAGTGAGGTAACTCAGACTCAGAAAGGCAACTTTCATGTATTTTCCTCCCTTATTTGTGGATGTTGGTTGTTGTTGCTATTGTTTTTGTTTTTAATAGATTTATTAATTATGTATACATTGTTCTGTTTGTATGTACACTTGCATGCCAGAAGAGGGCGTCAGATCTCATTATAGATGGTTGTGAGCCACCATGTGGTTGCTAGGAATTGGACTCAGACCTCTGAAAAAGCAGTCAGTGCTTTTAACCACGGAGCCACCTCTCCAGCCACTGTTTTTGTTTTTTGAGACAGGGTCTCTCTATGTAACTTTGGCAGGTCTAGAACTTTCTATGTAGACCTGGCTGGTCTTGAACTCACAGAGATCCTCCTGCCTTGCCTCCTGAATAGTAGGATTAGAGGTGTGTGCTACTATAGTCCACCCAATGGATATTAGTTTTGAATCTTCAGATATGTGTGTTTCATTGGAATATCCATTTTTCAAATTTACTTTCAACTGATTTCTTTTAAAAAAGTGTTATTAGCAAATATAAATTATGCATAATGGTTGTCATTTTCATACACATACATAACACATGTGGATCCATTCACTACTCCCGTTACCCTGTTTTGTCTCACTACTACTCTTCCAAACTACATTCTTGTTTTTAATATGGAGGCATTTAATTAATGATCTTTGATGGACATTTAGGTTGTTTTGAAGCTTTTATTATGAATATATAAATTATAATTATAAACAATGTTATAATGTTTTCATGTGTGTATCATTTCATAAACTTATCAAAAAATTTAATGAATGTGTCATTACAAGTGGCAGTGTTGTATCAGAGCTTTCCTTTTATGTACTACCCTCAGTTTTCATGCTTAGTAGGCTTTCCCTAAAGTAATACATAGGTATCTCTTTTGCATATTTTCTAGCTTTTTTATGTTATTTCAAACTTTTGATTAATGTGGCAGGAATTATGCTATACAATGTGAGGTAAAGAATCAACCAAATTTTTCTTTTTCTCTAGATGGCTATAACATAAAGGTCACTCAGAACTGATGCTCCAAATCCTGGCTTCTACTTCGTTTCTGGTCACAGAAGGGCTCCCATAGAACTTCTGCTTAGTAAGCAATTGTCATATCCCTTGTGTGTGTGTTTGTGGGGGGGCACATAATATTGTTATTAAATTATATCATATTTTCTACAAGCATTAATGAGTATATCATCTCAACAATATAAGGACTCTTCTTTGTTCTAACATTGATCACTATGGCCAGCAAATCATTTTTATGAATTCCAAAATTCAGCCTCTTTGTCACATGTATCCCTTTCTCTTTGAGGTCACTGTAGTTTTGCAGTTTCTAGAGAGAAAATGCTAGTGAGCAAGAGCTGTCCCATACTAGAAGTATCTAAGTAACAGAGACCAAGTCAATAATTTCTTTTCAATTCCATAACTTTTTATTAGATATTTTCTTTATTTACATGTTATATGATATCCAAGAAGATCGTAATATACAAAGTATAATCCACAAACCACAAGAAACTCAAGAAGAAGGAAGACCAAAATGTGGATACTTCATTCCTTCATAAAAGGGGGAACAAAATATCCGTGGAAGGATTTGCAGAGACTAACTATGAAGCAGAGACTGAAGGAAGGACAATCCAGCCTGATATAGCTGTCTCCTGAGAGGCTCTGACAGTACCCGACTAATTCAGAAGTAGAGGCTCACAGCCATCCATTGGACTGAGTACAGGGTCCCCTGGTAGTACTATGTCCAATTTCCTGAGGAACCACCAAACTGATTTCCAGAGTGGTTGTACCAGCTTGCAATCCCACCAGCAATGAAGTAGTATTCCTCTTTCTCCACAATCTCTCCAGCATCTGCTGTCACCTGAGTTTTTTATCCTAGCCATTCTGACTGGTGTGAGGTGGAATCTCAGGGATGTTTTTATTTGCATTTCCCTGATGACTAAGGATGTTGAACATTTCTTTAGGTGCTTCTCAGTCATTTGGTATTCATCAGTTGAGAATTCTTTGTTTAGCTCTGTACCCCAATTTTAATAGGGTAATTTGGTTCTCTGGAGTCTAATTTCTTGAGTTCTATGTATATATTAGATATTAGCCCTTTATCAGATGTAGGTTTGGTAAAGATCTTTTCCCAATTTGTTGGTTGCCATTTTGTCCTATTGATAATGTACTTTGCCTTACAGAAGCTTTGTAATTTTATGAGGTCCCATTTGTCAATTCTTGATCTTAGAGCATAAGCTATTGTTGTTCTGTTCAGGAAATTTTCCCCTGTGCCCATGTGCTCGAGGCTCTTACCCACTTTCTTTTCTATTAGTTTCAGTGAAAGAACCAACATTTCTTTCTATATCCTCCCATTCCCTCTATTTGTAACCACCATATTCTCTACATGTAAAACTCCACAGATATATCAGAGTGGGAGAGACAGCTTTGGTAAAAGTAAAATGGAGATGAGACAGGCTTTGCTAACACGTGCAGACAGTCTGCTTTTCTGACATTAGGAAAGGGGTGCATTATGATAGGACCTGGGACTAACACACAGCCAAACACAAAATAACCCTAAGGCAAGTGAGTTTCCTTCTCATTCTTCATCTGCTCCATTAGGGAATACTACACACTTTTTTTTTATTTGAGAATTAGGATCAGTGAAATAAAACCAATAAGCTTGAATCCTGTATACCACGAAATTATCATTTTAAAAACAGAAGAAATAGATTGTTTAACATAAAAATTGAGAAAATTTATTGACAGGAGATCTACCTTTAAAGAAATGTTAACAGAGAACAAGTATGACACAGGCCCGAAGTTTGGATCTATACAAAGAAGAACAGATAAAAGAAGATAAAGAAATGAGATCTTGCTGGTCAGTGGTGGTGCACACCTTTAATCCCAGCACTTTGGGAGGCAGAGGCAGGTGGATTTCAAGGCCAGCCTGGTCTACAGAGTGAGTTCCACGACAGCCAGGGCTACACAGAGAAACCCTGTCTTGAAAAACCAAAAGAAAAAAAAAAAGAAATGAGATCTGAAGAAGTACAACATTAACAGACATACTACATGAAGGGGAAATTCCACGGGCCTCACCCAGACAAAGAAATGACTACTGAAAGGACGAGAACTAGTCCCTGCCAGGGATGAGTCCCCTAGTTGATTATCCAAGAGTAACTGAAATCATGTATACCCCATGCAACACTCAGTTGCACTGACATACTTAAGTATAACAAGGCCCATGACACTGAAAGGAAGCAAAGCAAGGTAAGGAGGTACAGGAAGGGGCTGGAGGGAGGAAAGGGCAGGAGGAAAATGGCTAAAAGTAATAAACTTCAGGAAGAAATATGCCTTATAATAACAATAAAAGCAAATATATATTCCTTATTTATAGCTTAAAGATCTGTGGAAGAAATGTTAGCCAGGGCTGCCCATGTGACCATGGACATTGTATCCATTGAAGCATAGTAGGCTCATCAGTGGCTACACAACAGGACACAACTCTCCTCCCTGAGCCAGTGTAGATATTCAATAGCTTCCCAGGGAACAGGGAGCCTCATGTACCTCTCTGCATCCTGACTGACTGCTGACAGACTCAAGTCTTGTGCAGACCCAGTGTAGGCAACTGAAGCTGCTCTGAGTTTACAACTGCAACAGAAGGTAGCATTTCACAGCTCTTCTCCTTATCATCTGGTTCTTATATTCTTTCTACCCTTGGGTCATGATGTTCCCTGAGACAGAAGAGGTGGTATTGTTTAGGCCTGAGTACTCAACAGTCCATTATTCTCAGTCGTGAATTTTCACTCACTGTTATTCATTATAAAAAGAAGTTTCTCAAATGAAAGCTGAGAATACCATGTGTGTATCTGTATAAATGTAACTAGAAATATGTAGAAAGTGGTTTGATGCCATATTCATTTAGCAAACTCCATGAGACTTTTTTAAAAACCGGGTTTATAGTACCAGGCATGGATTTCCTTCTGAGGAGCAGGTCTCAAATTTATCACAGAGTGGTAAGTTGTGCTCACAACACTCATTTGCACCAGTGGGCATGTGTTGGTATGTGGGTGGTATTGTAGGACACAAGGTCCACATATGGCTGAAAATATTGATGTTTTGTATTGATGAGTTTCCTCCCCGAACAGCTTGTATTGCATTTTTTGACACAATATATATTAGCCAATAGGGAGCTTCTAGTTAAGTTCCAACTAGATTTGTCTATGTCATGAAACCAAGGTATGTAATGTCTTCAGCTATAGAGTATTATTGTCTAGTTCTGGTGAGCAACCAAGCGTGATGGTAACAGCCTATGTTGTTAGGAGGCCTGTACATCCTTCTTGGTCATCAACTCATAGGGTAATGTCTACATGTCTTCTTATATCCTTAGTTTTGGTTAACTCCCGGTCTCCCCCTGTACTTTAATTAACAGGAGTTCTTACTTTTTGCCCCATCCAAGCCTCTTTCTCCAACCCATGGCCATTATATAACCTCTTGCTCTCTGGATATTCTGAGTTAAATACAAAAATCTAAAATTTTGAAATTATGATCTACATATGAGAGGGAACATGCAGTGTTTTATCTTTCTAGGCCTTTCCCCCAGTATAATTTTTCCAGTTTCACCAATTTTCCTAAAATTTCATAATTACATGTTTTAGTGTTTTATAGAGAATTCCACTGTGCAACTGTATCACAAATTTTCATTATCTCTTTATCATCAACATATGCCTTATTTAGGGTTCCCATTGCTATAATACAACACTATAAATCAAAAGAAAGTTGGGGAGGAAATGATTTATTTCAGCTTACAACTCTCAGGTCATAGTACACCAATGAAGGCAATCAAGGCAGGAACTCAAGGCAGGGACCTGGAGGCAGGAACTGAAGCAAAGGTCATAGAGAATGTTGTTTACTGACTTGTTGCTCATGGATTGCTCAGCCTACTTTCTTATATAACTCAGGACAAACATGCTCAGTGCTAGCACTGCCCAGCCATAGAATGGGTTTGCTCACATCATCATCGTTCTAGAAAATGCTCCCACAGGCTTACCCACAGGCCAGTCTGCTTAGAGACATTTTTGTCGATGATGACTCCTCTTCCCAAATAGCTCCTGCTTATGGCAAGTAGGAAAAAACACACTGTGCAGGCTGATTTGTTTTCCTAGCTATTTAGGAGTCATTAATGGACATAGTTGGGCAGGTAGCTCTGTCATAGAGTAGAGTGTCTCTTGAGTATACACCCAGGAATGGTCTAGTTGGGTCATGTGGTAGATTCAATTTCTAGCCTTTTTGAGAAACATAATGCTGAATTCCACAGCGGTTGTAGAAATTTACATTCCCATCAGCAGTCTCCTCCCCCACACATTCACCAGCATTGGTCGTCACTTATTTTTCTCCTACAGACCACCAGAACTATGGTGAGATGGACTCTCTATGTGGGTTTTAATTTGCATTTACCTGATGGCTGCAGAGGTTGGCCACTTTTTGAAAGGCTTTTAACTTAATAAAGTCCCATTTGTCAATTGTTAGTCTTTTTTTTTTCTGATCAAACAGTGCCATATTCAGAAAGCCTTTACATGTGACTAGGTTTTGTTGCGTACACCCTGTATGTTCTAGCAAATTTCAGATTTTCATGTATTACATTGAGATTCCAGATCCATTTGGAGTTTTTTTTTTTAAGCAGGGTGAGAAATATAGATATCATTTTCAGTTATGCAAAGGTTTTACTTCCAGAGATTTTTTTTTTAATCCAAAATATTACATGAACAGCCTTGTTAAGGGTCTTTGCTTCCCTTCGAAACTTCGAAAGCCAGACCTCCATCACCTGTATTTCTCTTAGCAGTATCTTCTGAATTCCCAGAACAGTTCATTAAGCTGGAGCACTCAATTGCTTTCCTAGCCTAAAGCTCCAAAATTCTCCACATTTCTCCCACAACACATTCCAAGGCATAAAAGCCACATGGTCAGACCCTTCCCAGCAGCAGCCTGCTCTCGGGCACTGACTAGTTTGTTTCTCGGTAGCTATGATAAGACACTGACCAAAATCTGCTTGAGAAGGAAAAGGTTTCTTTGACTTACACATCTCAATCACAGCCAGAAGAGAAGTCAGGGCAGGAATTCAAGAAGGAGAAGAGGCAGGATTGCTTACCGGCTTGTGGGATTCCCTCTCTCTAGGTGACTCCAGTTTGTGTCAAAAACTTAACCACCATTATATATACCAATACTAACTCAAAAAACAAATGTTTTCTATAAGTTTTTAAAATAAATTTTCTAGTTGTAGGTATTTTATTAAAATAGCAGAAAATGGACTGAGATTACAACCAGGAAGGATTTATTTCTCATATGTAAGGCTGGAATAACATAAAACTAATCTATTTAATCTACCTTATATCAATAAGCTAATGAAGAAAAACAAATAGTCATATCACTAGATGTAGAGAATATATTAAATAAAATTCCATATCCCTTTATGATGAAAAATTCCACCCAATAGGAGTCAAGGACATTCTCTCAATTTAATTAAGATATCTATAAGAAATCCTGTATAGCAAACTGATAAAAAAACCAGATGTTATCCCCTTAGATGCAAGAACAAGTAGGGGATATCCATTCTCAACACTATAATTCAACAATCATTCTGTAAATCCTAGCTCACGTAACAAGTTAAGAAAAGAAATAAAATAAAGGAAGAATTAGGCCTATCTACTTACAAATACCATAACTTTCTGATAGAAAATCTCAAAAAAGGCTCCTGGAACTAAATATCAATTAATGTGTTTCACAGTTAAAGTCTAATTGGAGTCAAGTTCTTTCCTACATATCAGTAATGAACAACTGAAATTTGAAATAAAAGATTACAGCATTATTTACCTTAGAATGAGAGAAGAGGTAGCATTCAGGTATGGATTTAACAAAATATGAGTATCCATATGGGAAAAATTTGATTTAAGAAATGAACATCTAAATGGAACCATACCCCATGTCCATGGAAAAGAACTTAATATTGCAGAAATGTCACTTCCTGCAAACATAACCTAAAGATTAAATGCAATCTTAGGAAGTTACTTTGTCAATATTAACAAACTAAACCAAACATTTATAAAGAAAGGTAACAGATACAGAATGTCAAATATTATATTGTGGAATAAAAACAAAGTTGGAGAACTGCCATTCTTTGATTCAAAATTTACTAGAAAGCTATAGCAATCAAACCAGCATGGTATTGGTGAAATAGCAAATACAGGTGAAACAGATCACAGAGCATAGAAATAGACTTAGAATAGAGTCAACTGATCTTTGACAAAGGACAAAAGGCAACACAACAGAAAAAAATGAGAGTTATTTTCATACATGATGGTGGAACAATTGGGCATCTTCATGCACACAAGTGATTCTAGACACAGACTTTATGCCTTTCACAAAATTAACTCAAAAGGGGTCAGAGATCCAAACCTTAAACACAAAAACTATAAAAATCTCATGAGACAACATAATAAACCTCTAGTCAACTTTACCCTTTGTAATGAGTTTTTAGATAGAAAACCAGAAGTGCAACCTGAGAAAAAAGTTAACTTGGCTTTCCTTCAATATAAAACTTGTTCAGAAAATGGCATCATTAAGTGTCACACTTTTAATAAGCTATGGCTACTGGGCATGGTGATGCATACCTTTAATCTCAGCACTATGGAAGCAGAGGCATACAGATCTCTTGAGTGAGGCAGGCCCGGTCTATAGAATGAGTTTCAGGACAGGCAGGATTACACAGAGAAACACTGTCTCAAAAAAACAAAACTCCCTAACAAACAAGCAAACAAGAACCATGAGAAACATTTTCAAAAACACATGGTACATGTCATATAAACTACTTCTATCCAAAAGATATTTGAAACTAAAGTTTTGAAACCAAAGAAAAAAATGGACAACCCAATTAAGAAACCGGCAAACATCTAAGCAGAAAACCTAATAATTAGGAAAGAATCAAATTAAGAAATGGGCCACACCCACTATACCACAAGCACACTTGCTCAACTGTGTTCATAGGAGCTTTATTCATAATAGCCAGAAACTGGAAACAACCTAAATGTCCCTCAACAGAGGAATGAATACAGAAAATGTGGTACATTTACACAAATGGAATACCATTCAGCTATTAAAAACATTGACATCATGAATTTTGTAAGAAAATGGATGGAACCAGAGAATATGGTTCCAGAGAATATGGTCACCTGAGTGAGGTAACCCAGTCCTAAAAGGACATGCACGGTATGCCCTCACTTATAAGTGGATATTAGCCATAAAATACAGGATACCCACAGACCCAAAGAAATTGGGTAAAAAGGAGAGCCCAAGGGGTGATGGGTGAATCTCATTCAGAAAGGGGAACAAAAATCCACGTGGATAGACGTGGATAGAGGGAGGGGTCTTGGTAAGAGGTGGGATGAGGAGAAAAACAAGGATGAGGATTGGGTGTGGGGAGAGGTGGGTGTGAGAGGGCTGGGGGAGAGAACAGAAATCGATGGGAGGCATCTCTGGGAGTAACTGGAATACTGAGATGGGAGAGGTTCTGAAGAGTCTATGGAGGTGACTCTAGCTGAGACTCTTAGCATCTGGGAATATGGAGACTGAAATGGCTTCCTCCTGTAGCCAGGCAGGACTTCCAGTGGAGGGACATCAACCTATTCACAAAACTTTCAACCTCAAATTTGTCCTGCCTACAAGATGCGCAGGGATAAAGATGGAGCAGAGATTGAGGAAATGGCCAATCAATAACTGGCCCAACTTGAAACACACCCCATGTTTCAGACAGGAACCTAGCATAACTGTCTTCTGAGAGGCTTCATCCAGCAGGGGATAGAAACAGATGCAGAGACCCACATCTTGTGGAGTATTGCGGAAGAGTTGGGGATAGAAGTGAGCTAGCTGAAGGGATCAAGGACATCCCAAGAAGACCTACAAATTCAACTAACCTGGGCCCATAGGGGCTCACAGAGATTGAACTACCAACCACAGAGCATTCAGGGGTTGGACCTAGACCTTCTTGCATATATGTAGCAGATGTGAAGGTTAGTATTCATGTGAGTCCCCTAACAATTGGAGTGATGCTGTCTCTGACTTAGTTACCTGCCATTGGATCCACTTCCCCTATCTGGACCACCTAGTTGGGCCTCAGTGGGAGAGGATGCACATAGGCATAAAGTGACTGGATGTCCCAGGGTAGAGTGGTACTCAAGGAGGGTTCCCTTCATCTGAGGAGAAGGGGATGGGGTAATGGGGGGGGAGAGGATTTGTAAGGGTGGGGCTGGGAGGAGAGGAGGGACAGTGGCTACAATCTGGATATAAAGTGAATGAATGGATGGATGGATGAATGAATGAATAAAAAGAAATGGGCAAAAGATATGAGCAGACACTTAACCAAATGAGATAATTAAGATGGGGAAAAAGATATTATTTGACATGATGAAACTGCAATTTAATATGAGTAGAGAGCAGTCCACAAATGGCAAAGTGTAAAACACTGATATCAAATTTGTGACAGAATATGAAGCAACAGGTACTGTCATCACACTGCTGGGTGAATGCAAAATGGCACATTTGGGAAAATGGTTTGGCAATTCTGCAGAAATTGGCACATAAATCACACTGTTAAATATTACTCAAAAGAGCTAGAAATGTGTGATCACACAACTTGCATAAGGTGCCTTTTACCAACATTATTCATAATTGACTCAAACTGTAAATAGTTATTTAACAAATGACTGATAAACAAGTTGTGATATATCTATACAAAAATGAAATATATCTATACAAAATATATCTATATAAAATATATAATATATATATTTTAAATATATATATACAAAATTTATCTATACAAAAAATGAAAAAAATGAGCTTTCAAGTCACAGAAGGATTCAGAGAAAATTTAAATGCATATTGCTAAGTGAAAGAAACTAGGCTGAAAAGGATATGTACTACCACGTGACACTGTACAAAGGGTAAACAATGAATGCCTGCCAAGGAGGAGAAGAGAGAATATTTTGGAACTCTGCTTCTGTTCAATTTTCTGTGGATCATGGCTTTCTAAAAATAGAGTATAATCATAAAAGTATGTTATTAAAATATCTACTGGTTTAAAGTAAAACCATACTATATGTAATTCAGCATGGATCTTAGCTTTACATGCCCAACATGCCACACCTTTTGCCTCTGTTCATTATATGTGCCTGAAATGCCCTGCTTCAGCTCCGCTCTCTTCCAGTGTCTACTCATACTTTCAGATGTCTCCTAGATATCAGTTCTTCTGTATTCAATAATGTACTGATACATTTATCACATTGTAATCTCTTTATTTTGTACTTTATGTGCATTGGTATTTTGCTTTTATGTATATGTGAGGGTGTTGGATCCCCTGGATCTGGAGTTATGAACATTTGAACCCTGGTCCTCTGAAAGATCAGCTAGTGCTCTTAACTACTAACCCATCTCTCCAGCCCTCAGGTTATAATCTTTTATTATGTGTTTGTTTTACTTATAATATTGTTAACTCTTTGAGGGTAAGAGCTATGAATTGTTCACCTCTGTGTCTTCTTTTTATAATAGGGGTTTAAAAGTGATTGTTTGATGAACAAATGAATGGTTGAGGAGGTGATAATTAGAGATGTGAACCAAGACTCTTCAGACTCCTACTTCACCTTCCATTACATTGAATCAGCTGTACCCAGTATATAGACAAATAGTTTCCAAAATTGACCATCTGTACCATTGGCACACTTGCATCAATTTATAGAGATTTTCAGTTTAAATAATTGAAAGTGATCTATGTGAAGTAAGTACTCAATAAATGTATGTTTTATTGTTTGTTGGTTGCAGAGGTAGTACAAATGTCTTCTTTTCTTTATGTAGAGAGTAACACCAGGGACTAGGCATGACCAAACTTTCCTCGATACCAGTCAGTAAAGAGATAAAAGAAAAGAAAAGGGATGGATAGCAGATGAGTAAGTATAGAACTAGATATTTCTTATTTCAAAGCAGGAGTTTCATGTATAGTTCAGCGGTAGAGGGATAGCATACGGTCAATTCCTAGTCCCACAAACCCAAAGAACCAAAACCACCAAACAAACAAGTAGCCACATAGTTTATTTCTTCAAATCTTAAATCTTAAGAGTTCCTTTAATATTTTACTTTATACCGTAGGAATTATAAACAGGGAATGCACAGATAAGTGTGGCAAGCCCAATACATTTGTAGAAGATGGAAGCCATTAGCTTCAAAGAAGAGTGAGAATTCTGAATGTAAACCACATGGAATATCCATGCTCAGAACCCAGATTATGATTCCAACATCTGCTCTGAGCATGAGGGAAAGGGCCAGAAGAGGTAGAACTGTGCAAGCTGATCCCACCCGTACTCCATCTCAACTACTTCTGATGTGAGAGGGTTTGAATCTTTCATCCAACAATTTCCTTAATATGCATTAGAGCAGAGGTCCATATCTGAGTTTCAAGCTCCACAAGCATGACTTATTAGTAGCTATGAAATTTTCTGGCTCACTTCTGTCTTGGTTTGGGAAAGACTCAAAAAATATTACTGTGGTTAGGGCAACAGTAAACCAGCCCCGCTAACTGCTGACAGTTCAGAAGTTTAATAGTGCCTTAAAGTTCCATAAGGGATAGGTTTGTTCTCGTTATCAAAGACATACTCAAAGTGACAAGCATGTGCTCTTGCTAAGGAAACATTCTGCAACATTGAGTCTTTGGTCACAAGTGGTTAAGATGAAAAAAGCTAGGCCCAGGAAGCAATCTATGAAGATGAATCGAGAAGTAGTATAACTTTAAATATTTGTGTGTGCATGCTTGAATGTATGTGAGTACACACATATGTGCATGTGTCTAGACATATGTCCAGGTGCATGTAGAGGCCACAGGCCAACGTCAGGGTCATTACTGAGAGCTGCCCACCATGCTTTTCTTTTTAAATCACATTAATTTATTGCTGGAGTTTCTCTGTGAGAGACTGCTTGTATAAGCACGGGGACATGTGTGCCATAGCATTTGTGTGGAGGTTAGAGGATAATCTGTAGTTATCTGTCCTTTCTTTATACCATATGAACCCCAGAGTTTGAACTCAGATTGTCAGGCTTGGTGATAAGTGTGTTAACTTGCTGAATCATCTTGCTGGTCCCATTTTGGTTTTTGATAAAGGGTCTCTCACTGGTGCTTGACTCTTTCTGATTGTGTTAGGCTAGTTGGGCAGTGAGTTCCAGGGATCTTATTATCTCCACCTCTCTAGTGCTGAGATTACAATAATGTACTACCCAGATTTTATGTAGGTGCTAGGGATCCAAACTCAGGACCTTATGCGTGTGCAATAAGTACAGTACTAAGTTATTGTATCCTTATTCTTTTGGCATCTTGAGATAGGGTTTCATGTAGTTGAGGCTGGCCTTGAAACCCTGATCCTCCTGTTTTTATCTCCCAAGTTTCATACATTTTGTAGCCCTCCATTATAGGGAATATAAAAGAGCTGTGATATTAACAGATGTTCTTGGAAAAATAGCTGCCTAAAAAGAGTTTAAGAAACAGCATTAATTAAAGAAAAATATATTTTTTTCAGCTGACGATTTCTAAAAAATTTCAATAAATTCAGCAATGGGAAATGGAGACAACACAAACCAAATTTGTTTGGCCAAGAATCTTTCCCAAGAATTATCTATTTTTTTGTTGTTGTTGAGTTAATACTCTCTGGGAAAATTGGATTGTAGAAAGATCATTAACCTTGTTATCCTTTATGAACCAGCTTTGATTTATAGTGCTAACATTCAATACCTATATGATGTTGGGCAAGCTACTTTAGCTCTCTGAATCAGTTATACTTAAAACTTAATGATAGTAATACCTGTATAAAGCCCATGAACTACAATGGTCATCACCCTGACAAGATAATCTCAATGGTGCAATAGTGGCACTTATATCTTGGTGGTAACCAAGAGCTTTCTAGTTGCAATTAAGGTCCACTCAATAGGTAGGAGTTCATGCCTGGTGATGTAAACTTAGCTAACTACCTGTGGCTGTTGAGGTCGTGGATCCTAAGGGAGAATCTAGTACTGCTACTTTCTTAAACTAGTATAATTTGTAATTGCATTCTAATTACTTATACTCATTCTAATTACTTATACCCTGTCATTTTTATTCTTCACTGAAGAACCTTATCTTTGAAGCATATGAAGATTACTACAGGAATCCATGCTTGTCAAAATGTAGAAAGCAACAGATCACAGGATGTCTAATCCCAAATGAAACATCTACAACACAACTCCTCAGGGAACATTGTGGATGAGGGGGCAGCAAGATTGTAGAGTACCAATATGAGGGCCTTGAGATAGTGTCTTCTATATATGATAGTGAAGCTCTACACATGAAATCTTAACAATATGATTGTCTGAAAAAGACCTGAATAATGAGAGTGTCAGTTGACATGCAAATATGGATGGGCAGAATGTCACCAGACTCCAACTCTAGAGAAAGAGGTACAAGCAGTTAATGGCAACTGAGAAAGGGAGAATTGGTTTTCTCCAGGGACCTTCCCTCTAGAGGCTATCAAATAACAAGTGGTCAGCCTTAAATACATATACATATGCATAACACTAAATGGATTTAGCAGATTATGCACATATGTATGTGCATATATAGCTCAATAGTTAAAGAATAAGAGGTCATAAATTTGAGAGAGAGTGGGGGATCAAAGGAGTGGGAGTTGGAGTGGGAATGAGAGGGATGGAAATGATGTAATATATTTTGCATGTAGGATTCTCAAAAATAGTATCTACGTCAAAAGAAATAATAAGTGAAAAAATGCATAGTATATATGATAACATCTAAGCACTCATAGATAATTATAACCTTCATATTCATATGTCATTACCACCATTACCAAACCATATACCTAGCTAAAAAGTGTGGCCAAAACAGCGTTAAGATAAGTCTGCCCTGTGGACTCAACTTTTTCTAAAGTCATATTTTTATTGCTTTGGAACCAAGTATAGGAAGAAGGTAAAGAGAGCTGAACAGGTTGTCCAGAGATATAGCTATGTAGTGTATTTTTGTTCTCTGACCTTAGGTGAATCACTTCATCTACCTACAGTTCTCTTAAATGTAGATATGTACTAGATAACTTTTTCCTCTAATGTTTCACAAGTCTCAACTATAAAATGCTATAAGAGATTTATAAATTTATTGTTAAAGAAATCAGTGGTAAACGTTAAATCCAATTATAAAGAACAGTCCTATATAAAAAAGCTATTTTTATGTTCTAGCAGATGGCTGGCAGAAAGAGGGCTTTGCCAATCTGGTTACAATGAATTTCATATAGTGCATAATTCTGTATAACAAATGGTTTCTCTGGTCCTTGACCCTGTACTAGTCACTTCCTAACATTGCTCTAATCAATTACAGAAGTTGATTATATGTTGCTTTCATTATAGATGCATAGAGAGGAGCTAAGATAAGCTCATCTATAGAATTTCTAAGAGACTTTTATATCCATAGCCACTACTTTACAGATGAAGAGGAAATAGAACAAGAGAGGTTAAGAGACTTGCCAGGGGTCACACAGCAATAAGTGGCAGAGCTCTGAGGAGTTTGTTAAAGATTTTACTGCAGTCTTTCACGCAATCAGTATATAAAAGTGCTAAATAAAACCAGAAACAGATTACAAACTCTACTGTTTATGTGTCTCACTCTAGTAAGATATGC
Organism: Mastomys coucha; assembly: GCF_008632895.1. Classification (NCBI taxonomy): domain Eukaryota; kingdom Metazoa; phylum Chordata; class Mammalia; order Rodentia; family Muridae; genus Mastomys; species Mastomys coucha. Next base: position 100,693,468 of record NC_045030.1, on the reverse strand, counting down.
ATTCATCCCTGCCCATTATTCCTGCCTTTCAAGGCCTCTTCACAGGATGGCACCTCTGATTTCGTAGTACATGGTGACACAACCTAAAGCATAATAACCTTTGCTAGCAAACGCCAGTTAGAGGTGTTCTGAAAGTCTAAATAAATTATGCCCATTGATCCCCTTAGACACATGCACAGTTATCTCCACAAAGGCCTCTGATTAGTCATGTGTGTTTTTCTTATTATGAAATCATGAGGCCTTTTTTTTTTTTCAAAAAGCTAGGTTAACAGATGTAACATTCTTAATCATTATGAATATTAAAGGTTAGTCTTCACGCTCCTGTTTTTCTCCTTCCTCCATACTTTCTCATGAGTACATTCTGTTCTAAGATTCAACCCTTATAGACAATGCTACTCTAAATCCCAGCCTCTGACTATCATGGTGACAGTGAAATTTGAATGCGTTCCTGTCACCTGGGACTTAGATTTAAACTCATTGCCTCAAATTTGGCTACACTTTTGAATTACCTGACGAGAGTCAACACCTTTCACTGCACAGACTACTGCCCCGAGGATTCTGATGCTGTCAGCCTGCTGGGTGAGCATGAAAAAAATCTGAAAGCTCTTCAGGAGACTCTAATGCCTGGCTGGGGTTGAAAAACCCTGACCTAGGTCAAATGCTGAGTATTAATTGCACTATTCTCCTTTATCTGAGTTCAAAATCTGAGGTATTAAGTTTTCAGTTCTGTGGATCCATGAGACAATAGAAATAAAAACAATTTGGGAAAGTGTGAAGTGTAAGGCAGATTCAAGGAATTATTTTGAGCTGCATGCATATGAATCAAATGGATTGCTTTAGTGGTTGAGATGTGTTAATTCATTAAATATGTTAAAGGTTATAATTGCAATCCATCATCCAAATATTCCTGCCCAACAAAGCACAGGAATCAGCGAGAATCTACTGTTGGAACATGATGTAATTAATCAAAGCTACACCATCTTCCTGTGGACAGGTTAAACCTATTCATGGGTTGAAGGATCCCAGATGGTAGGTAACATGTGCTGTTCCCAGAAGTAATTTTGTAAGCCTCGCCTTTGAGGAATACAGCCGCAACTGCTGGGCAGCCAAACCACAAACTGGTTACACTGAGAACCACATTTCTACAATATGGCTCTAGATTGGGTCCCAGAACAGTTCAAGATGGCTAGTTCTTTTGCAGCTGTGCATGTTGTTTCACTTTAACCAGAGATGAGGCTTATTCCAAGACTTACTGGATTCTTACAGTGGGATCAATCAGAGTTCTGGTGTCCAGTGTGAGTGTACTCTAGTCATTTAGTGACTGCCCTAGAGTAGAGGTTACTAGTTACTCTTCAATATAGTCTTTTTTTTTTGCCTTCTCTGTTTTCATTATTGATCTCACCACATTTTCCAATTATGATCCAGGAAATATTTGGAGGGAAGACTGTGCACACGAATGGGAACTGGTGTTGGAAAAGGCATGGTCTCTGAAGTCACAGAATTACATTCAAGCTGAAGCTCCTCTAGTTACCAAGTGATGTGTGCCATTGAGGAAATGGTTGCATCTCTGAGTTAGTGCAGTCACATTTGTATAATAGGGATAATATCATTTACTTGACAGAGGTGTTTTAAGGATTACACAAGGTAACAAAGAAAGTGGATAAAATAATCTCTGGACATTAAATAAATATAAACTCATCACTTTGGGAAAAAAATCTAGTACTGTACAAACATCAATCATTTTAAACCTAAGTAAGCAGAGAGCTCAAATAACCAAGCCTTTTTATGTAATACAAATTGCTGTTCAGGGTCATGATCTCAAGGCATACATGACTCTAAAATGGCATTAAAGAATTTAACTGCCTATAAAAACTGTTTCCAGCTGAGTTTTTCTACTATCAGCTTACAAATGTTGTTTGAAAAGAAGATACGCTGATACTGTCCTCGTACTATAAGAAATATAGCACATGGCCTAGCCACATGGCCTAGCCACCTTGGAGATTTCTACTTACAGTATCTTTTCAGTTAGATTTCTTGTTTTTACTAGCTACAGAATCTGATTAGTAAGTGATGAATGTTTATATAACTTCCTGATATTTATACTTCTTTCATTGTATTAATAAGAAACTCAAGGTGGCTTAGCAGCTGAAAGCATAGGCCACTCTGGGTCCAGTTTCTAGCACCTTATGCTGGCTAGATGGCTTTTATAAATTATTCCTTTATTGGAAGACAAAAAGTAACCTTAAAAATCTCTATAAATTATTTTATAATGCCTATCAACCCCTTTTCACATGTAAAAACTTAGTTCTTTGAGAAGTTAATATAATATATGTGATCATATTCACCCCTTGCCCAACTTCCTCTGGGTCCACCTTGTTTTTTGAAAAAAAAAAGAAAAGAAAACCCATCAAATAAAATGTGTTGCCTATATACTCCTGGGTGTGTGGTTTTCCAATGGATCTTTGTTGACTAACCAGGGGCCAAAATCCTTAAAGAAAACTGACTTTTCCTCTCCTAGCACCTGCCAGTTTCCAATAGCCCCTTAGCTAGGGCTGGGGGTTCATGCCCACCTCCTGTGTCCACGCTGGACTTTTGTTTGGATTGAGCTTATGCAGATATTGGGCATGCTGTTACAACTGCAGTGAGCTCATTCGTGCAACTGCATTGCTCTTTCAAACACTATTTCCTTGTGGTCATCTGCTGCCTCTTATAATCTTTCTGCTCCTTCTTCTGCAATGATCCCCAACTCTTGGGAGGAGGAGGAGGTACAATGTAGACATCCTATTTAGGGCTAAGCATTCTACAGTCTCCTATTTTCTAGACCTTGACCAGTTGTGGGTCTCAGATTTTAATCGTAATCTATTGTTAAAAGCAACATTTCTGATAATATGTGAAAGACACACTGATTCGTGAGTATAATGAAAATTCGCTAGGATTTGATTTAATACTATGTTCATTGAGCATAATAATAATAGCATTGGGCTCTTCCCTAGGTTGATGACCTATCTAGTGATGGGTTTTTGCTCCTGATAATGGTGCCAGGTATGGATTCCTTCCGTGGAGTGAATCTTAAATCTAATCATCAGAAAGTAGTTGGTTACTGTGGTGGCTAGTTTTATATCAACTTGATACAAGCTAGAGTCATTTGGGAAGAGGGATTCTTAATTGAAAAAATTCCTTCTACCTTCCCACTACCTTAATTAGTAATTGATGTGGGAAGGCCCAGCCTAGTGTGGAGGGTGCCGCTTTTTGGCAAGTAGGTGGTCCTGTGCTATATAATAAAGCAGGCTCTTTACAGAACTTATGCCTTGGAGAATAAACCACTAAGCAGCTCTCCTCTATGGCCTCTGCATCAGTTCCTGCTTTTGGTTCCTGCCGGGATTCACTTGGACTATAAGCCGTAAGATGAAATAAACCTTTTGTTTCCCAAGTTTAGCTTTTCATCATGATGTTTTACCACAGCAATAGAAACCCTAATGAAGATGGTTACTCTCATGACATTCATGCCAATAGTGTATCAGTAGCTATGCCTTGCCAGGCTGGTTATTTAAGACCTTTTGTAAATGTGATAAATCTTAAGTTTCCTTTGAAACATGTTATCAAGGTCATATCCATCTCACAAAATGAGACAGGAAGCATCCATTCTTTATTTATGTGTTGTAACAGTTTGTAGTACTTGGGGGCATTTGGTTTTATAATAACTTGATTGATTTGGGTATAACTCCTGTTTTCTAGAATGTCATTGGGTAGTGTATGATTCTGGTATGAAAAAAAAAAAGCCCAATAATATCCATTTAATAATATGCAGGGTTTGGGCAGATGTGGGGAGATGGCTCAGTTAATAAAGTGTTTGCTGTACAATCTTGAGGACCTGAGCTCCATTTTCTATCAGCCATGTCAGGAGCTCAGTATGAAAGTAGGTGCTTATAATCCCAGAATTGTGGAGGCAGAGGCAGAAGACTGCCTGGGTCTAGCTGAATTGCCCATGTCAAGATTTAGTGAAGGCCTTGTCTCAAAAACATATGATGGAAAGTAATTGAGGAAGGCACCCAATGTTGACCTCTGATCTCCACATGCACATCTACACATATGTGCACATATACAAGAACATATACACAAAACACACACACACATGCAAACAGGGCTGGGCATATATGTCAACAATATAGTGCTTGTGTAGCATGCAAAAGGCTTTGTGCTCAATCCCTAATATCACAAAGAAACAAAACAATTCTGTTGTTCCTAGTTTGTAGCACTTTTTTGAGTGGTAAATGGTATACAATTTTAGTCTAGTTTACATTTTTAATAGTTCTCTCAATCGTGCTAGTCAAACACACACACTTAAAAAATATTATCACTAGCAGCAGCAGCAACAAAACTGTCATGATCTCTTTTTAACTGTTCTCCACGACTTTCTTTTCAAGGGCCAATGATATCTCCAGTGACATTAGAAATAGGAGGGATGAAAGGTTAGAGCGTGGAGAAGTTTCAAGGAGGAACGGATTCTTGGGAGGGTTGCCATGGAAAAGCATTATGGTGAGGATGCAGCTTTAATAGATCATTGGAAGGGGACTGGTTGCTAGCCAAGGTGACTAATATGGGAATTGGGAAAGGAAATGTATTTTCAATATTTATTCTCATCAATTAATATTCATAGAATTATTAGCATTCTTCATTTTTAATGCATAGATGTTCTTGAAACAGACATCTTATGGGAATATAGTAATTAATTTACAAATAGCGTATTATCACTATTAACTAATATGTATTTTATTGCCTTATGATCCTGTAAAATCCTTCCATATTTAGTAAATTCAATAGTTGGACCTTTTATTGCTCTTTTGCATTTACCTCATGCACAGATACAAAGAGAAGTGAGGAGCACACTGGTACATGTGGGCTATAACTAAAAGGCCTGGCCATGCGGGTCCGAGTGTGCAGGTGTCATACATTCTAGTTTCCTGCCAGTGTCTAGGAATTACTATACATCTAGGTTTCTAAGCAAGTTTGAATTGACTTTAAACTGCATCCTACTACTTGTTCTGCCCTTCCTTTCCTTGTCTAGTGATCCTCTCACTTGCCTCATTTGCTGGGAACATCTGGGTCAGTAACTTTCCTTGGACACTTTGGCTTATTTTTCCTAAGCTCCAGGGATATTATGAAAAGGCTAGTTGAAATGTAGGTTGTGACTCAGTAGGGTCTCATACAGAGCATAGATTTAACATCTAGACAAATCCTAAGTTTTGCCTATCTGTCCAAACAACTGGGTGGAAGTGTCTGAGCTCTGGGAGGACTCTGTTACTTCAAGCTCAGTGACTGCCTCTTCTGGAAGAGAGGAGCAAGGTTAACAAAAAACAGCAACAAACTAGATTTGCCTTTTAATAGAAATATATAAAAAGTTGAACACATTATTTACAGAAACTATTTTTAAACAAAGTCCTTCCCAATATTACCCCAACAGTCGACTGTGGGCTTTTCCCATTCCAAGGAATGAGGTCATGCTTTATGGGAGACATCTGCTTCTGAGGATATTACTGCCCTGAGCACAGAACATGACTTCATTAGAGGGAAGAGTGGACTAGAGAGCTTCAACAGGAGACTTGCAGATGTTACAGTAAAAGGAAAAGGAGCCAATTGAGATTCTTCTCAAGTCTGTAGGCTTCAGGATAGACCAAAGACCTGGTGATTTCACTCTCATATGACTTTCTTTGTCTTAAAAGCATGAGCTATGTGCAAAGGCTTCCAGAAAACTGTAACTCATAGCAACGCCACCTGTATTTGTAAATTGAAAAGGCTTTCTTCTCTCAAGGGATTGGACAGATTCCATTCTGGGAAGAGACTAGGTGCTTGAAACTTTAGGGTGGCTACTGAATGCACACCCACACAGAGTCCGTTTTGTTTCAAGGAAGCATTGTTTTAAGCAGATGTATACCATGTCATCTTTCAGTTCTGAAAGCAAATTCAGAACATTAATGGGGATTTGGGCTTTCTAGGAAGATGCTTTCCAGAGCAGTTTTATAGAATTTTGACATATGTTGTTTATAACCTTAATTTTTAAAATGAGCAAGTCCATAAATCTGTTACCTACTAACCAAGCTCTGGTCTAGTTGCATCTGTTCCCATTTTACATGATACTGTAAAGAAGTTTCAATAGACAGCTAAATATTTTGGTGTTATTCATAGTCTTCTGTTCCTATTGACTAAGACTTTTCAAAGAAAACCCTCAAAATCATTTTAAAAGGCAATAATTGCTAGCTCAATTTACCAGTCTTTGCTTCGAAGTACTCAGGACGCAGCTGGAGTCACAGAAGTGGGAGGGAGTGTTAAGAGATCATGAGGCTGGGTTCCCTATAACCTAGGAGGGGTAGGAATTTGGAGCCTTAAGGAAAGCTGGTTTGCAACCTTTTATTGTAACCTGCTTTGAGCTTGGAATCCCAGTCAGGGGCAGTAAATTGTTTATTGTATATATGGTGCTAAGTATTCTAGTGTGTCTGTCTCATATCTGGGTTGTCTTTAAGGGATTATTTGGAAAGAATGAAAAAATACAAATTTCTGGACCTTATCTCAGATCCACTAAAAATAATCTGAAGACAAGAGTCAGGAGTCAGTGATTACTATGAAACTGGCAGCATTAGGGCCATTTAGCAGGGTACTAGTGGTAGACATATGTCAAAAAGAAGTTAGAGAACAGTGGATACATGAGAACATCAGCATACACTATCTTACAAAGTACATTTCTTTTTTCTTTTTTCTTTTTTTTTTAGATATTTTCTTTATTTACATGTAAATTTCTCCATTCCCA
>NC_045030.1:100660537-100686530 GCF_008632895.1 Mastomys coucha | reverse complement strand
AGAGAAAGGACCAATGGAGCTGAGGGGTTTGCAGCCCCTTAGGACGAACAACAATATGAACTAACTACAAAGTACATTTTCAAATGCCATTTTATTTACTTCTAGCATTGCCTTTCTGTTACTGTCCAGTCTACAGATAAAAAATTAAACCCCTATGAACGTGTTTCCATGTTCCGCCTTGCCGCTGGGGTGTGTGAACTCTGCTCTGACAGACAAAATGGGGAGGTTCTAGGTTACATTCCATCCTCCGGGTGCTGGGCTTGAGGAATGCCAAAGTAGGTCCCAGCCTGGGTGAGAAACAGCACAGGCTGAGGACAAGGTTGGGGTTTCCATACTCCTGGGCACCCAGCTAGAAACCTAGAGGAGTTGAGAATTAAGGGCCATCCACAAGCTCTGGTAGGAGGGAGGGGGAATTCAGCTTAGCTCAAAGGTGAGTGTCTGGAGCACAGAGACTTAGGCAACATAGCTTTGTATGATGAAGGCTTTGACCACAGTCTTCTTTTGATGAGACAGTCCTTACTTGTCTAAACTGTTTATTCATAGTGGAAAATGGATGCATCCCACTTACTCAGGGTAGACCAGAAACTAAATACCTTTTGCAGGAAGGAATGTCCTGGAAGGTAAACTTACTGGCTAAACCCTCACGGCCCATCTAGATACCCCATTAGCATGGAGAACTCTGCTCTGCTACTCGATTAGTCACAATCCTCATGTGGGGTGTTGTGGTCACTTACCACAGAACAGACAGAAACAGGACAGAAACAGGGTTAGGAGTAAATGAAATGCCTACTATTCCCAGATATGAGAATTACTGGAGTTTTGAATCAGCTCAACCTTCCCAGGTTTTGTCTGGTGACAGGGTTCCACTTGCTCCACACATGAAGAGCTCTAGGATCTTTCAGTAAAAGACTCAGTTAAGACTGACACCAAATCTCTTATTTTTGCTACTTATTATAACTTCTTAACAGTCTTAGATTAGGGCATTGATTTCAAGTGAGGGAAAATGATAGCTCAATAAGAAATCAATTATCACAATATGATAAAATCATGCAAAATGATATGATAAAATCATATCAGCCTACATTTTGGTGCCTTTAATGGATGGAATTCGTTCTTGTATAAAAATTATAACAAGGATAAGTGACTCAACTTTCCTTAAATCATACGTTTTTTGCTCTTTTCCTCCTCAAAACTTACAGATTAGCAGGAAGCAAATTGACAACTAAATTATATATTCCAACTTCAAGAAGTAAGGGGTAGAGAAATAGAGAAATGAGGAGGTGATGGAGGAGTAATCAAGAATTCATCCTAGGCAGATGTTTCTTAATGATCAAGTATATAAAGTGCAAAAAAGTCAATTCTTTGAACTTGGTCATTCAAGGCACAATAGTACTTGCCAAATATACTTTACTTATAGTGTTCAAATTTGTATCTTTCTCAGTAGAGGGATGTCACTTTTCTCTTAAAGATAGTTGTGATGGCTAGGGTTGTCAACTTGATAGAATCTAAGAAACACTTAGGAGACAAGCTTCCTGGTATACCAAAGAGGAATTACCTGGATTAGATTAATTGAAGTGGGAAGACCCACCCTAACTGTAGGCAGTAACATTCTAGGGGCTGAGGTCCTGGACTGAGTAGAAAGAATGCTAGCTGAATATAAAAATCAGTATCTCCCTGTTTCCTGACTGTGGATGCACTGTGGATGAACCAGCCACCTCAAGCTCTTGGCATCATATGCCTTTAAATTGTAAGCTGAAATGAACTCTTGCTTCTATAAACTGCTTCTAGACAGATATTTTGTAACGGCAATGAGAAAAGTAATTAATATAGTAGTGCAGTAAAGCAACAAGAAAAAGTATTACTTACAAACACCTGGAGCAAAATTTGAACTCTGTTAGTCAATCTTACTGTGTAGGCAAAGACAAATTATATATGTATGTATGTATGTATGTATGTATGTCTATATATGTATGTATGTAAAATTGGGGTTTGACCTCAAGTCCCTGTATATGATGAGCAATCACAATACTACAACATGCAACTTGCAACATGACTTTCAACATTTTTGTATTTTTATCTGTAATATAAAAAAACAAAAACAAAACCAAAAACCAAAAAAGAAATAAAACAAACAAACAAACAAAAACACCAAAAAAGCTGGGCAGTGGTGGCGCACGCCTTTAATCCCAGCACTTGGGAGGCAGAGGCAGGTGGATTTCTGAGTTGGAGGCCAGCCTGGTCTACAAAGTGAGTTCTAGGATAGCCAGGGCTACACAGAGAAACCCTGTCTCGAAAAACCAAAAAAACAAACCAAACCAACCAAACAAAAAAATACCATGGCCCCTCAATGTTGTTACAAGGAATAAATTAAAATTATCCTAGCATTAATTTGCCTAGTAGTACCTAATACATAATCAGTAATTAATGGATGTTAGTAGGGACTTAATCAGCATTAATCTTTATTTCTGTCACTCAAAGTTCCAGTAATAATAGAAAATGGGTTTAAGAATAAGGTTTTATTTTATTTTATTGTAACACATGTATTCAAATTCAATATTTTAGGTAATTTCATTTGGGGTTATTTGTAAACCTCAGAATCAACATAAGTAAAATGGGAGTGTGATATATGTTTGAAGTAGAATTCTAAATAAATGATTAGTGGTGTTGGAATAATTAGCTATTAATATTGGAAAAAGTAGAATAATATTTCCTTATTAGATTATACACAAAAGTAAATTACAGATAAAGACTAAACACCTAATTTGGAGGAAAAATATTTTAGTAGATGTAGAGGCAAATACTGAAGATACTTTTATGACCTTAGTTTATGGAATGTTTTTAAACAAGTCAAAGCCAAATCCATAGGTTAAAGGAGAATCAAATTGACTATTTCAATAATGGTTTCATTGACAAAGTACAATATCTTATGCACAGTTGCTGAGCAGTTTGGTAATATCTGATGAAGATGACAATGCTCTATGTCTCCTCGGGCTTAGCAGTTCCACTTGAGATGCAGGCTCAGATAAACTCTCCACAAATACAGCCAGTATCCAAGGAGACATGTATGGGTACATTTATCCTGGCTTTGTTTATAAAGGAGTGGAGGCTTCACTGCCCACCAACAGGAGAACAAATAAACAACTTGCTGCATATTCACACAACAGAAAATTCTACAGTATTTAAAATGAATGTACTATATATATCTATGTTTACAAGATGAATGAATTTCAAAAAGGTGATATTATACAAAGAAAAAAATGTAAAGACACTATCATTTGTCATAATTTAAAATAATAGAATAATGGCTCCTCTGCTGTAATTACAGCTAGGTAGGTACCTTAGGAAAGCAGACAATCATAAAAAGACTTTGTAAGTTGAAGATGAGTTGCAGATTTCGTACAGAAGGAACTATAAAAAGGTGAAGTTCTTGGGTTTTCTTTCTTTGTCACTTATGCCCCAAGTCTGAGTACCCACTGGCTGGGCCTACAAGTAGTTACTAGCAGCAAGCATAGTCAAAAATAGAGGGAGAAAGTAAGATTCTACTCTGGCACTGGGAAAGGAAGGGGGAAGACTAATAGGACCTCATCAGAGAAACCTTTACCCAGTGGCAAAGGCATCTTATTAATTTCAACAAAACAAACAGTGGAACTCAAGCAAGCTGGCCCATCCCTTGCTCTGTGCCAGTCAGTAGCAGGTAGTCTTGCCCTGCAGAGTGCCACCTGTCTATGTGCTTTATAACCCTCTACCCAGACCTAATGGGCCCTGACCTGCCCTAAGCAGAATCAGATGACATAGGCAAGGTAGCTGCCAAATCTCTACTCGGTGTCCAAACCAACCAAGGCCTGATGTCTTCTAATCATGTGAGGAGCCCCGGAAGGGAAATCACTTTCAGTGACTCCTGACCTTAACCTAGTAGAAAGACTCAAACAAAATCTTTGTCTTTAGACTCTTTCCCTAGCAGCAAAAGATAGCACAATTAGATATGTTTTTTTCTTTTTATAGCCACCATCAGTGATAGAATATTTTCCATCTATACTAAATCATTCTTAAAAACAACAACAACAACAACAAAAACAGACCAGTATTGATATGCTACACCTGAAAATGTTTCAGGAGAAAACATAATTTTTGTTAAGAGTCTCCTAGTACAGTACAGATCCTGCTTGACTTTCAATGGAGTTTCAATGATAATATCATGAGGAGAAAATATATACAATATACCCACACTGAGAATGTAGAACACTGGTTGTTTCCTACTGTGATTCCATAACTAACTGGGAGCCTTGTTTCTCTGTTCCTGAAAGCCATCAAGAGAATCATACCATGTATTGCTAGCTTAGGGCAAGACCAACATCCAAAATCTGAAATATAGTTTTATTGAGTGTATATCTTTTGAATCCCTGTAAGCTAGAAAAAAAGTAAGACAAAGTATTATAAGTCAGGGGCCATTATAGGCACACTGTTCAGGATCCATTAATAGCACCCATCTATAGTAAGAACCAGGCACATAACAACGCACATGAGAAAAGAAAATCACTTGATGTAATACTATCATAAATCAGATTGGTGGGACTATCTAAGCTTCAAAGCACCGTCATAAAATCACTCCTTTAATGATCAACTATAAATTACCTTGAAAAATTAAAAATTAGAAAACAAAGAAATGGTTTGTAAAGTAATAACATGGTAATCATACATTTATATGTATAGAATCACTTTCACGCTCAGCAGGAAAGTAGACTCCAGTCAAGTTACTGGTAGCTAGAGCTTCCATTTTTATGGAGGAGTAATGAAAAGCCTCTTCTTCTTCCTTAAGTGTCGAAGAGGACAAGAATGGGACCCGTATTTCTACCTATACGTGGGAATGATGAGGTGGAAAGCTTCTCTTCTCCTACTGGAATGCTGTCTTGAAAAGACAATTAAGTCAAAAGATTTTAAATAAAATCTAGAACATTGAGTAAAATATGAACTGTTGAAGTTTCAATTAACTCACACATTATACCACAAACAAAGATAAACTTAAACTAAAAAATAATAATAATTAAAACCAGAATGCACCCATGAGACAACAGAGATTATAGGACTTTATGACACATATTTGTAAAGTAGCCATTAAAGGAATGCTTCAATGAATAATTAGGAACACAGTTGATACAACTGGAAGAGTCATTTCACAAATAAATAGTCTTAGGAAAGAAATTGAAGCTATAAATAAGAACCAAATTAAAATACCAGAAATGAAAATGAAAAAAAGTTTAAAAAACAAAAAAATACTTAGTTGATGGAGCCAACAGCAGCCATTTAATAAGTAATTTCTGAAAAGTAACCACAAGTTTAAAACCTTGAATGTGATCAGAGAAGAATGAAGCTTTGTGTTTATCGAAAAAGCAACCTAAATGCTAATGTATACAACATCAGGGACTAGGAAGGCCACGGGAAGCACTGTATCCTTTTTCAACTGTCAAAAGAAATGTTAAACTCCAATCTTAGCTCTACCTAGACAAAGTGGGAATTAAAGATATACCAAAAACTTATCAGATAGAGGGAAACAAAGACAATGTGTTACTAGTTGACCTACCCTGAAGAATGGTCTAAAAAAGAAAATAAGTGAGAAAGAAGGAAACTTGCACACCCACATAGGAACCTACAGAAAAGGAATAAGATTATAGGTAAAGTCCAATACATGCTATTCCTTTTGTTTTCTGAAGTATAGCAAAGAACTAAATAAAAAAAATCAAAAGTTGCAATATTGTGTTTTGTAGTTCCTGACATATGCCAAGGACATTAAGGTAATTAGAATGTACTGCATAAATGAAGGGACTTAAGTGTGGTAAGATTTCTTTGCATAAGGGAGTAAAATGGTGACTTTAACAGAGGTGTGATTCACATGTATTATATAATAAATTCATAGGCATTATACAATACATTCTCTCTATACACACACACACACACATATATACATACATATCTATGTGTATGTAAACACACACCTCCACAAAACTATCTAGACAGAGAAATACACCCATAATGCAGGACTGAAATGGACTTATAACACATGAAACAGCAAAAAAAGAAAATAAAAATCCAAATGACAAAATGTAACATTTGGTGGATTTAAGCCATAATATAGAAATACTAACCTCCATGCCACATGTTAGTATTAGATTGCAACAGCAGCACACGAGGGGCTAAGGCATGAAGAGTTCAAGATCTGTTTGTGCTACTTCGTGAGTATGAGGCCATATTGGGCTACATAGCAAGCTCGTGTCTCAAAAACAGCAACCCAAGCAAAGGTCAAATCAAACTAAGACCTATAACTTAATCACAGGTTTTTAACTAAGAAACTTCATATATGACAACTGCACATAGATGTTGAATGTTTTTTGTGTTTTTATTTTATACTCTGTAAATTTGCTGAAATAATATTAATTCTTGGGTTTCTTTTATAGATGTCTTGAAGTTTCCTATATAGACAATTTCATAATCTACAAATAGCAGTTTTACTTTCTTTTTTTACTAAGTGAGAAGCATATCAACTCTATTCCTTTTTCTCATATTCCTATTAGTTCACTAAGAATTCCATACAATGCATTTTAGTAATATTCATGCCTCTCCACAACTCCTCCTAGATCAACCCCTCTTTTCCTATTCAATTAACTTTGTGGCTTTTTTTATTATTATTATTGAAAACCCCCATCAAGCATGTGGCATACACCTAAAGTCCCAGCACTTGGGAGGCAGAGGCCAGTGGATCTTCATGAGTCAGGCCAGCCTGGTCTACAGAGCGAGTTTCCAGGAAAGCTACAACTATACTGTGAGACCCTGTTCCACAATGCTTCACTTCATAAAATTCTCATTAAATAAAATTTGTGTTGCGATGTGTGGTCTTCTACTGGAGCATGGTTGGTGTTACCAGGGGCCACATCCTTAATCCTCTTAGAGCAGCTACCAAACTCCAATAGTTCCTTAGTAAGGAGTAGCACTTAAGTAAGCACTTAAGCACTCCAAGACATGTCCGACTGGTACAGTAATGAGAGTAACAAACTGTTCTCTAACTTGATTTAAGGCCTGATCTGCAAGTTGAAATTCATACATGGCATAATTATTGGGGCCAAGAACCTAAGGTCTTCGGTGGGGTACATACTACCATTACTCTTCAAGATAGACAACAGTATTAATTAAGTTGACTATTAATAATTTAACATTTTTATTAAATGCTTTCTTTATTTACAATATCTTCTTTCTCAGGTTCCTCTCCAAAATAAAATAAAATAAAAAACAAAAACTAAAACAAACCCCTGTTCCCTCCCCCTTCCCCCTGTTCACCACCCCACCCTCTCCTGCTTCCTGGACCTGGCATTCCTCTACACTGGGGCTCAGAACCTTCACAGGGCCAAGGACCTCTCCTCCCATTGATGACCGACTAGGGCATCCTCTGCCATATATATACATACATATACACATGTGTGTATATATATGCATATGTGTATATGTATGTATATATATGCTGGAGCCATGAGTCCCACCATGTGTACTCTTTGGTTGGTGGTTTAGTCCCTGGGAGCTCTGAGGGTACGAGTTAGTTCATATTGTTGTTCGTCCTAAGGGGCTGCAAACCCTTCAGCTCCTTGGGTCCTTTCTCTAACTCCTTCACTGGGGACCCTGTGGGACTGCAAGCTGGTACAACCACTCTGGAAATCCGTTTGGTGGTTCCTCCGGAAATTGGACATAGTACTACCAGAGGACCCTGCAATACCACTCCTGGGCATACACCCAGAAGATGCTCCAACTTGTAATAAGGACCCATGCTCCACCATGTTCATAGCAGCCTTATTTATAATAGCCAGAAACCGGAAACAACCCAGATGTCCATCAACAGAGGAATGGATACAGAAAATGTGGTACATCTACACAATGGAGTACTAATCAGCTATTAAAAACAATGAATTTATGAGATTCTTGGGGAAATGGATGGATCTGGAGAATATCATCCTGAGTGAAGTAACCCAATCACAAAAGAACACACATGGTATGCATTGTATGATTTAACATTTTAACTACAGATCAGTTGATCTCTGAAACCCTCCTCAGAGAAACTTCTTTTCATGGTAAATGGTAACTAAGACCCGGAACTGGTCAAGATGCAGAAAATAAGAGACCGTGGAATGATCAGCCCTCATGGGACATCTATATCACTCTCCTTCCTCCAAAGAGTCAGGGGTCACTTCAAGAAGAGGTGTCAGAAAGACTGTAGAAGCTAGAGGTAGTAGAGGACTGTAGGAAACTGTTTTCTAGACAGTGAGGAAGCACATAAGAACTCACACAGTGGTGATGGTATACACAGAACCTGCTCAAGCCTTAGCCAGACAAAAATCCTATTCTGTTCTGTTCTGTTCTGTTCTGTTCTGTTCTGTTCTGTTCTGTTTTGTTTTGAGACAGAATTTCTGTGTGTAGTCCTAACTGTTCTGGAACTCATTCTGTAGACCATGCTGGTATCAAATTCACAGAGATCTGCCTGCCTCTGCCTCCCAAGTGCTGGGATTAGAGGCATGAGCCACCACCGTCCAGCAAAAATCTCCATTCCTTAAAAATATCACCAGTTATACCTTTAAAAATTAATTTTTTCATCTTTGAGATTATAATATAATCACTACCCTCTTTCCTTTCTTCCCTCCAAAACCTCCCATATACCCCCTGCTTTCTTTCAAAGTCATGCCCCACTTTTCAGTAGTTTTTGTTATATATATATTATGTATATGTACATATATAATATAAATAAACATATATTTCTAAATACATAAATACAACCTGCTTAGTCATATCATGATACTTGCATGCATGTTTTTTAGGGATGACCATTTAGTATTGGATAACCTAGTGAGTGTGCAAGGATCATTGTGGAAGTTGGAAGTGGAAAGATTGTAGAGCTAGAAGATAGAGCTCAGGGAGTTTGCTATGAGATTTGTCTCCTAGGAATGTCAGAAGTGACACCTGTAAGGTCTCATCAACTTAAACCTGAGCTGAACCAGTAGACTCCCCTAGCCCCATTTTAGTGAACTGGCTAGCATTTTTCTAGTGTTGTGTCAATAACAATAGGAAACTACAACTACTTTGTTTCTTTCAGTCTTAGGAAGAAAGCAGTCACTATTTTTTCTTCATAAAGTATGATGCTAGCTGTATTTTTTAGCTATATCTGAGTGTAGCTGCTTGAAAAGGCCAGCACAGCAAGTGCTTTTAACTGCTGTGCCACATCTCTGGACTAGACCTGTCTGCCTGTGCATGTGCGTGTGTGAGACAGCTCATGTGTGAAGGCATAGGACAACTTTGCAGAGTCCATTGTCTCCTTTTACCATTTAGGTTCCAGGGTCTGAACTCAAGCACCTTGCCTCACTGAGCTATTTCACTGGCCCTTTCAAAATGTGGGGCTAAATGTATTTACTTCTAAATACCAAACCAGTCTTGTATAAAGGCTGGGGCAAATTCTACTTTATCATGAAGTACAACTGTTTTGTACATTGTAGTACCAATATCTTGTTGAGAATTTTTATATCAAATTTGATAAGGACTTTGGTCCTTATCTTTCTCCATTTGGTGGTATTTTATCTCATTTTGGTATTGGTATTATTAGACATTAAACTCATAAAGTAAATGATATAATGTTCACTCCTTTCCTATTTTCTAGAAGAGATTGGATAAAGTTTGTGTTACTGAAATTACCCAGGCCACCCAAACAAACAAAAAGCAAAAAACAAAAGAAAAAAAAAGAAAGAAAGAAAAAAGGGAGAAAGTAGGAAAAAAGTCCCATGTAAAATGTAATGAACTTAGCACTGTCAAACACGGCCATAACAGGTTTTAGACCATTATCATTACCCTGAGAAGAAGCCTTGTATTCTATATCTTATCAAACTCCTAATTCTCTTTCAATATCCATACTCATCCCAAGGGATGATAATCTACTTTCTGTCCCTATGAATTTGTCTATTCTGAATATTTCATAAACAAATGGAATCATACAATATGTTACAGGTATTTTTCACTTAGCATAATTCTTTCAAGGGTCAAGAACATTACAGTACATATTGGTATTCTGAAGTATAATGTTCTATTGCATGCATATACCACATTTTATTTATTAATTTATTAGTGGATAGGTATTTGGGTAGTTTCTGCTTTGGGAATAGTATAAATAATAGTGCTATGAATAATTATGTGTATTTATGTACTTAGGACTGTAGGTATTATGATTAGGTATTTCCTCTAAATACATTCAACATTTCATCAGATAGTGGCACATTTTTTGTTCCAACCATCAAAATAACTTATGAAATTTATGAGAACTAGGATACTCTATTCTATCTATTCTTTCAGCATTGTTCTCTTTGAAGTTCTGAGGTCTCTTCTATTATCACTTGCTTCTGCAACTTGTTTAGATAATCTTTAAGAATGTATTTACCAGGAACAAATGCTCTGAAGTTTCTTTGCATGGAAATTCTTTTATTGTATCCTCATTTCTGAAGGGATTCTATGGATATAGAATCTGCAATTAACAGCTGTTTTCTTTTAGCACTTGAGAAATATGACATTTTCTTTTGGCTTCAATACTTTTAGACAAGAATATGTTCATTGTTAAATTGGTATTCCTCTATAACTAATGCATCTTTTCTCCTGGATTATTTCAATAGTTTTCATTACTTTTAGTCTTCAGATGTTTAAGTAGGAGAGCTGGGCATGGTAGCATAATATAATAATCCTAATAATCCTAGCCTTTAGGAAGCTGTGCAAAGAGATTTACAAGTTTAGTGTCAGTCTGGGCTACCTAGGGAGCTCACAGACAGCTTGCCAGATCTCCCAATAATAGTCAGATAGGTAGATAGATAAATCAATAAATTAAAAAAAAACCAATCCAAAGAGCTTAATTATGATACATCTTAGCATTGATTTATTCAGATTTATCATACTTTGATACCATTCAGCTCTTTAAATTTGTGACTGTGTATTTTGCCAAGTTTGTGGAGTTTTCAGCCAAATTTATTTTTTAAACAACCAACTTAATTTTGATAAAATACATATAGCATATCATTTACCATTGTAACAATTTTATGGGTGTAGATCAGAAGTGTTTATATGTTTATATTGATATTTTAAAACTCTTTTCATCTTGTAATACCATCTATCCCCAACCTCCTTACAATCATCATTCTCCTTTCTCGTTAAAAGTTTTTTTTGTTGTTGTTGTTTTTTTTTGTTTTGTTTTTTTAAGCCAGGCATTGGTGGCACACGCCTTTAATCCCATCACTTGGGAGGCAGAGGCAGGCAGATTTCTGAGTTTAAGGCCAGCCTCATTTACAGTGTGAGTTCCAGGACAGCTAGGGTTACACAGAGAAATCCCCCCCCCCCAAAGAAACCCAAAAGAAGAAAAAAATTTTTCTTTTTCTTTACCTTTTTGTGTGTTGGGGATGTGTACCACAGCACACAGGTGAAGGTCAGAGGGTAACTTCTGGGAATCAGTTTTCTCCTTCTACCATGGTCCTGGGCATTAAATTCTGCTCTTTAGGCTTGGTGACAATTGCCCTTAGCCACGGAGTCACAACCTTTTTAAGATGTCTCTTAATCAATTTGACTATTCTCAGAATGTCACATAAATAGAAGTGTATGGTATTTGCCTATTTTCACTGCTTCTATTTGCTTTGCACAATGTCTCGAAGGTTTCTTGACATTGTATGTGCCAGAATTCCCTTTCCAAATCATCCATTAACTTACAAGTCCTTACTATACACTTTTTTCTCTTGTCCTTTGGGCACTGATAATATGTGCACCTGTCATGCACTTTTGAAACCTCAAAGCCTACCCTCAGGGACATACTTCCTATAACAAGCTCACACCTCCAAATACTTCAAATAGTGCCACTCCCTGGTGACTAAGCATTCAAGTATATGAGCCTATTCTAACACAAACCACTATAGGCTCTATTCAGTTTTTAGTCTATTTTCTTTCTGTTGTTCAAATTGAACAGGTTTTACTGATCTGTGAAGTGGAAACTTAAGGGTTCTTTGGAAATTCAGCTGTGTTCAATGGTGTTTTGCTGGGGCAAACAAGTGAAAGGAGTATTTTCCTGAAGTGGACACAGGTGAAAGGCTAAAGCAGACTTATGAAGGAACGTTTGGCTGAAGCAGAGACAGGAGAGAAGATGTTCTGCTAAAGCAAGCATGTGAAAAGACTCATGATGAATGATGCTTTGCTAACAAAACACATGTATTGGTCCACTTTACATTTCATAGTTGAGCTGCATTTGTAGGGCTACTATAGAGAGAAACTTGCCAAAAAGCTACTGCTGGTGGTATGCTGTAGTTTCTTGCCACTTTAGCAGGCTCAGGCTGATTGGCAGGGTGATGTCAGCTGAGACAGACATCAGGCACTGAAGCAAGACACATGGAGGGCAGGTGATGTTTGGAGGGAGTATAAATAGAATTTCAGTGGCCAGGGACTGAGGCTGAGCTAGGCTTGCTTATAGAGTTAGCTGTGCCATGCTTGTGGGTTTCGAGTCTTCACTGATCATTGCTTTGCTGAGAGAGGCACAGCCAAGAACTCCTGGTATCCCTTCTGCTGACTTGAGCCAGGGGTGAATGAAGCCTGGTTGCCTCGCTACTGATTCGTGTCTGCTATCCTGACTCTACCAAACTGGCCTGCTAGTATATCTGTAAAGTGTTTGCGAGTGATCAAGCTGCTGCTGACCTGTGAACTGAACTGCTGATTTCCAGACAACACAGATGGGAGTTGCTCCAAAGAACCTTTCTAAACAGGTCCACTGCCCCCTATCCCTGCACCCACCCCATATCCTTTCTTTTCTACTACCTCTGGTGAGTAGTGGGCTAGAAGGGAGGTTAAAGTATTTAAGAACCATCATTAAGATGTGAAAGAATTAAAGTTACAGGTATGTCTTTAAGATCACTGATGTGATCTTCTGTTATCTCTAGCTGATGCAGTCTATCAACTGAGGTTTTTAAATTTCAATCTTCATAGTTTATAATTTCTATCAATTTGATGAGATTTTATATATCTGTTTCAAGAGAATTTTTTAACTGTAAGTAGGCTATTTTGTTATTGATATTTTTTACAAATCCTTGTCAGATATAATGCAATTGGAGAGTGAGTTTTAAAACTATTACCTAGACCTTTTAGATACTATATTATAAAACGCTGGATCTCATTTAAATCTTTAAAAATCAGGTAGTCTGTGTGTGCAGTATGCTAAGACTCTTGTGCCCAACTGCAACAAAGCTATGCTTTGTTGTCACAAACAGGGAAAGCGTAAGTGCAGCCACTCCTGACCATGCTGACAGTAGGCAAGTGAGATCAGACTAACCCACAAAGCTTCTGCAGCCTCTGAAAGCAGGGCACAAGCTCTGCTTCCAGCTATGCTTCGGTGACACCAGGATATGTCGAATGAAGAGTGCTAAGTAGTTCTACCTTGTACCACCTTAAGCCTTACTGAATTAGAGGCTCAGCTCCCCGGCAGGCCTTTTTATTTTTGGACCTCAGAGGTTGGGGCTGGGAGTGCTGGGTAGTCCTCTTTCGTGCTGCCTCTTAGTTTCAACTTCTCACTGGGCCCTTCTGACACTAGGTGTAGGGAAAAGCAGGGAACTTACTATAATTTTCCTGATAGTGGGGAGGGGTGAAAGCTCAGTACCTGCCCCTATCAGCACTCACTGACATAAAGATAGTGTTGTCAAGTGTAGTGGCAACTAACCTTGCCTTGCTGCTCGGTGTGAATGACAACTTAGCTCACCACTAGACCAATTTAAGACAGTACATCAGCAGAATAGGGGTGCCATCTCTTTTGTCAGATAGTAAGGAAAGACCAACTATCTGCTCATGAGTGCTAACAATACCCCAGTGGTGGAAAAGAAACATGCTTCTGTCCTTGTAGAGGAAGGAAGTGGTGTAGAAGATTCATTTCTGGATGTGCCACATTGAAACTGCAGAGCAGTGGTAAAAATAGATTATTTCCTCATTGGTTTTTGGCTTGAGTAGGTAGGACAGGCCTTGGCAAAAACGTTCCTGTTGTAATCTTACCCATACCTGCTTTCCTTTACATATAAAGGATGGGCTTTTCTAAGCAGTTTTTCTCCTGTGCCTGCTGGTAGTTGGATGGGAGGATTCTGTACAGACTTACTCAGTCGTCTGGGAGGCAACAGGAAACCCATGGAGCCTACCATCACAGTGTTTCTCAAGTTCAAAAACAATCTGCTTCCTTCTTCCACCGTTCAGCCCTGCTTTTGTGATATATCTGGACTACTGTATTTGTTTTTTAGTTGCTTTTACTGTTTGAGAACTCCATACATGTATGTGTTTAGTCAATTCCACCCCCAATTTCTTCCTCTCCAAAATATTTCCCATTTCTCCTACCACCACCTTGCTTTACCATCTTTGTGAGCTTTCTTTTTGAAAACCTATTAGTCCACTCAGTGCTAGTATGTGCATAGGGATGTGGGTCATCCACTGCAGTATGACCTGCCAAGGGTCACATTCCTGAAGAAAACTGACATTTCCTTCCCTAGCAGCTACCAACTGCTAGTATCTCCTCAGCTAGGGCAGGACTTCATGATTCCCTCCATCATATGTGCTAGAATTTGGCTGCTTGATCTTGTGCAGGCAATCACAGTGGCTGTGAGTTCATGTGTGCAGCTGCCCTGTCATGGCCACAAAAACCTTTCTTATAGTCTTCCATGGTTTCCAGTTCTTACAGTCTTTTCAGCACCCCCATCCCCTGCATGAAGATTCCTGAGCTTTGGAAAGAGGGGCTATGATGCAGAGGTACCATTAATTTAGAGCAGAACATTCTTACTCTCTTTATTTATAATTCAGCAGAGAACCAAACACCCTCAGAATGCATTTTCAGGCACTTCTAAAGTTACCTGTGACAGTAGCAATAGTTGAAGGGATAAATGATAGCAAAAGAATTTCTAAGGAAATTCAGAGATGGAGATTTTCTAGACCAGAAACGCATACACTAGAAATTTTTTGAATGTTAAACTGATCATTTTTGGTATGAGCCAACTTTTTTTTTCTACACAGTACTTCTTTGTAGGTTTGTAAGGTTCTTTGTTTTTCTCTGGGAAAGGAATTAAGTGGCAGGAAACGTTAGCTCCTTGTGTATAAAACAAGTTTTGACATTCACAATTACTGTAGTACAGAAGTTAACATTGGTGGGAGCAGGGTCCTTTTGGAGCTTGCAATAGCAGAGCTCTAAGTCTCAAAAACAATGGCAAGAAAGCACTCCTCCCACAACCCCCATGTGTGTGTCTGCTCTAAGTACTAGTGATTATGTTTTTTTATTTACAGTGCTCAGAATGGAATCCATGGGTTCATGGATGCCAGGCAAGCACTGTGTCACTGAGCTCTATCTCAGTCCTGCAATAGTGACTTACTTATTGGCATTCCTTTTCTAAACTATATGGTGTCAATGGTTTCAGGAGAGAGATTCATATTATCACCCACAATCCTCATCTTAGATAACCTCAGTTCATTTACTTCAAATGCTGTTCCATCACTAGCACAAGGCTGATTATAATACTGTATTTCAAGGGGGGAGCTAGTGAATGACTATGCCAAGTCATTGGGAGGCATGATAATTGAAAGAGCTTTGGGATCAAAAAGACCTAGGATCAATTTCTACATCTGCCAATAACTAGTTGTATGTCGTTGTAAAAATTACTTAATCTTTCCAATCTCTAGTTTGCTCATCTGTAAAGTGAGAATGATAATGACTTCATAGGATTGTTGTAAGTATTCAGTGACACGGATCACTCACACTTAGGGCACAAAGTACATGTCTGAAAAGGTTTCCAGGGATGGACTGACCTCTAATAATTAAATTTGTATTCAATGAATGTTTCTCCCATTTGACCATGTAATAGCTGTTTTCTGCTTCTCTCAGACCTTCAACTTTCAGCCAGTCAGTACTTATGTATATTATAGCTTATGGGACAAAAAAAAAGATATCAATCATGTGAAATAGAAAAAAAAGTATACTGGTGAGTTTAACCACAACCTGGGTTATGGTAATCATAATCAGAAGACTTAGGACCTCCTGGGAATATAGTCTTTTTCATCTTTGATTAACTATTTATTTACATTCCAAATGTTGTCCCTGCCAGAGTTGTTCACCCCTCCCCTTTGCCTCTTAGAGGGTGCTCCCCTACAGACCCAGCCATCTACCCACACTTCACCTCCCCAGCATACCCCTCCCCTCTTTCGGGCATCAAGTCTCTACAGGTTTAGATGTATCCTCTCCCACTGAGGCTAGAGAGGTCAGTCTTTTGTGACATATGTGCTGGGGGCCATGGGCCAGCTCATGTATGCTCTTTGGTTGGTAGCATAGTCTCAGGGAGTTCCCAGGGGTCCAGGTAAGTTGGCACTGCTGGTCTTCCTGTGGGGTTACCACCCCCTTGGAAAAATAGTCTTAATGAAGAATTACCTAGATCAGGTTGTTCTGTAAACATGTCTGCAGGTGGTTGTTTTGGTTGTTAATTGATGTAGGAAAACTCAGGCCAATGTGAGCAGCAGTATTCCCTAAGCTGGGCTCTGAACTCGATAAGAGTGAAGACAGCACGATGTGAATAAAAGAGCAAGAAAGCAGCACAGGCGCATTCATTTTTCTCTGCTCTTAACTGTGGCTGTGATGTGGGCAGCTGCCCGCGTTCCTGCCTTGACTTTCCTGAACTGATGGACTCTTGGGCTATAAGCTAAAATTAATCTGTCTGCTACTTAGTTGCTTTTGGTCAGAATGTTTTATCATAACCAGAGAAATGAAATGAAAGAGATGCCACAATCAGCTCATCTTGGGAGTTATAATTAGTTATTATAGGTAGAACCCCCGGAACAACAGAAGTTCAAAATGTACAAAGCAAGAAAAAACCATTGCGATGCAAGCTAAATATTTAGTGTTTGATTCTTTCCTACTCTACAGTATCATCTAGTTAGTTTTTTATAGTAAAGCTTGGATTTTTATTTTAAGAATGGAAGATGTAAGCCTCAACTTTGCCACACTCTGATGATATTATACATAATTTTCAACAATCCATAATACAATGTCCTAACCTAAAAGTGATACAGGAAGAAGGATATCACTAAGAGGACAGTTTATGAATGATTCTTGGTTCTGAGACTTCACTAAGATTCTAAACTTTTTAGTTGTTTGACTCAAGAGCTTATGGATAAAAAGTTTCTAGCCAGGATACAAAGTTCAAAGTTATTCTCAGTTACAGAGTAAGTTTGGGGCCAGCCTAGGTGACATGAGACCCTGTCTTAAAAACAAAAAAGCTGGGCAGTGGTGACGCATGCCTTTAATCCCAGCACTTGGGAGGCAGAGGCAGGCGGATTTCTGAGTTCGAGACCAGTCTGGTCTACAGAGTGAGTTCCAGGACAACCAGGGCTATACAGAGAAACCCTGTCTCGAAAAACCAAACCAAAGCAAACCAAACAAAAACCAAAAAAGAAAAACAAATAAACAAAACAACAAATGGCTTTCAGCCAAGCAATTACAAGGAAAGGAAAAAATAGCCTACTCAAGTCTTGGGCAACAGAAAGTCAACATGAAGACTTCAATGCAGAGATTAGGACTGGGAATATCAAAAAGGCAAATGAACACCTTCCCAGAGCTGGTAAGTAATACATGATTATCTTTGTACCCTTTCTCATCACATATACCTCTGTTGAAACGACTTAACATCTCAAGTTGTTGTCTGGTTTTCTATGTAAAATGAGAGAACACTGCTTTGTGTGACAGATGATATGAGGATGAGAGTCCCTGTCACAGTGCCTGGAACACAGTAGAGATGCAATAGATGATTGCTATTATTGGAACATAACTTGAGGGCTTTATTACAGCCTTTGGCTCGGTGAAAAAAGAATAAATGAGTTAGGTATGTCAAGTAGTTTTTTTATAAAATAATTTTAACTTTACTTAAAAGCAATATAATTTCATGGTTGAGAGAAATCCCAGAGGTTAGGTAAGGTTTTTGATTTAAATGTGTAACAGTTTTGTTCTGGCAGAGATTTGGTATCTTATAGCAATCAGCAGACAGATTCTTTTGCTGAGGCATTCTGTAACTAAGCTGTTCAGAAAAAGCACAGGTTGCTAGGGCCTACCAGCTAACATCATAGAAAAGAATAGACTCGTCAGGCAAAATTCAATCAATTGTTTAGCAGCACTGGAGATGGATCTCAAGGCTTCATGAACATTCTAACCACTAAGTTACACTCCTAAACTTGAAATTCAATAAATTATTAAAGAGGCCATATATACGTTTGTTAGCTGTTAAGGCACAGATTACCTCTATAACTATAATATTGTTTCATCTCTGTTAAATGTAAGACAGAAAGAAATGGTCCTCATAGAAGTGTCATGGAGATGAAATATTGACTTCTTGTTTCAAGTTCAGACTGTCTAGTTCCACAGGGAGGCAAACAAAATAGAAAGGAAGATGGCAAAGTTAGGGTAGCATTTTTCAAGAAGCAACGAGCTATAAATTCATCACAAAATCATAGAGCCACTTGCATTATGAGTAAACATCAAATCACAAAGTGAAAAACTTTCCTATGTCACCACAGAAACAATAATAACCCATTTGAAAATGAGTTGAGGGTTTTGACATATATTTATTTATAATTAGTTTATTATTAATTGTGCTTTTGTCTTTATATTTCTCCAAAGATACAATTGGCCAATGATGATTGGCATAATTAGTTATTACAGAATGTAAATCAAAGCTACAATGAGGTTATGGATGTGTCCAATTGGTAGGTTGTTTACCTAGCTCCAAGACTGTGTGCTTCAGTCCTCAGCATCGCAATCACAATATGCTCAACAAAACAACAACGCTACAGAGAGACACACTTCACATGTATGAGGATGGCTATAATCAAAAAGGATGGGAACAAGTATTTGTGAGGAGATAGAGAACAAAAGCAAAGCCAAGTGTGATTGTGTAACATTAAATGCTCCTTTCAGCAAAGGAAGCAATAGAGAGCAGGGACAACCTACCATATAGCTAGGAAGGGGTTATGTCTAGAAGGAACTCTAAGGACTCAACAAGAAGAAAACAACTCAATTCAAAGTAGCACCAGAATTTGAAGAAACATTCCTGAATAGAAAGCTGCAAGTGGATAAGAAGTACATGAAAAAACATTCAGTATCTCTGATTATGAAGGCAATGAAAATAAAAACCACAACCACATATTGCCTTACTCCTATAGGGTTGCTCTTATAAACATGATAGATGATAAATGCTGGCAAACAAGAGAAAATGAGAAAAAAAGAACCCTTACACGTTGTTAGTAAGATTATAAATTGGTATGGACATTTTAGGAAATAGTATGGAAGCTTCTCAAAAAAACCCTACAAATAGAATTTACTGTGTGGCCTAAGAATTCTACTTATGGTTACATAGTCTAAGGAATTGCTATGTTAAATAGACATATGCATACTCATGCTCATTCTAGCATTAGTCATAATAGCCAAGGGCTGGAGACAACATGTCAACTGACAGATAACTTGATTTCAGCCATAGGTTGTGGAGGGTCTCCTGGTGTCCTGCCTCTTCTAGGAAGCTATTGTCAATTGGTGGCTGCAAGAGCAGGGGTAGTCATTGCCTATATGGAGTGGCTCATACTCCATTGGATAGCTGCACACCTACTCCTATGCAGGAGACACTAGTTAAACTTAGTAGATTACAAAACAGAATCAAAACAAAAGGACATGAAAGTGGGAGGGGACACATGGTGATGATGGGCTGAGTACAATCAGGATGTATTATACTCATGAAGTTGTCAAGGAATAAAAATTTAAAATGAATGGATAAAGCAAACATTTTACACACACACACACACACATACACACACGGAGAGAGAGAGGGAGAGGGAGGGAGAGAGAGAGAGAGAGAGAGAGAGAGAGAAAGAGAGAGAAACTCAAACTACAACTTTAAAAAGGAAATTCTGGGGGCTGGAGAGATGGCTCAGTTAAGAAAACATTGTTTCTACAGAAGGCCTGGGTTGGTTTTCCTAGTACCCACATGGTAGCTCACAGCCATTCATTACTCCAGTGCCAGGGGGATCTGATGCCCTCTGACTTCTGTGAGCACCAGGCAGGCATGTAGTGCCCATATATAATGAGAGTTAACAGTCATATACATAAATGTAAGTAAATAAATCTAAAAACAAAGCTGGTTTTTCAAAAGGTATATATAGTGATTTTTCCCTAGGTCATTATGCTAAGTGACCAGGCACAGAGACACAAACCCTGTATAAATCTGAGTATAAATTATGGGATTCATAAAAACATAGAGGAAAGGGGGTTGCAAGAGTTAGATGGGTACCTTCTCCACCAAGACGGAGATATGAAAAGGGAAGATAGTGAGCAAAGGATATAGAAGTTTCAGTTCTAGGGCTGGCAAGATGGCTCAGGCAAAGACACTTTCTGCCAAGCTTAAGGACCTGAGTTTCATCTGCAGTATCCCCCTGGTGGGAGGAGAGAACCAACTCCCTACAAGTTGTCCTCTGAATTCTACACCTGTACAGTGTTGCGTGTGCCCATGCTATTGTGTGTACATGCACACAAATCAAAAAATGAATCAGAAATTTAGTTTTTAAAAAGTCTTGATTATAAGGGGGAAATATATTTTGGTTATTATATTATATACTAACCACAATGGATAATAATGTAATATATATTTTGAAGTTGCTAAAATGGACATTTAACATTTTCACCATCAAAATGTTAAGTTGGTGGGATATGTCTAATTAGATTAATGGAATCTCTGTATAATACACATGTAGACCAAGATATCACGCTGGCCCCCATAATACATATATTAATCAATTTAAAAGGACTAAAAGGGAAATGACTATCATAATCTTCATTATATTTCAGTAAGCAAAGTATTATTTAAGCACCTAGAAATTTTGCTTTGTGCATACCACATGTAATATAGCATTTGTATTTGTCTAGTCATTTTAACAAAATGTTCTATTCTAATTTTTATAAGAGATAATGTGATACAATATTCTTTTTCTCAAATAAAATATATCTTTGTACAAAGGCTGGCATTTCTAACTATACTGACAAGCACAG
Organism: Mastomys coucha; assembly: GCF_008632895.1. Taxonomy (NCBI): domain Eukaryota; kingdom Metazoa; phylum Chordata; class Mammalia; order Rodentia; family Muridae; genus Mastomys; species Mastomys coucha. The sequence goes on along the minus strand of NC_045030.1, from coordinate 100,665,400 downwards.
AGGACCTTGTGGTCATATCATCACAGTACAAGGGAAGTGAACAGGAAATGAATATTCTTTTGAATGTTGGAGCTGAAAATGTAATCACATCTGAAGAGCCATATGTGTACATAATGTTTAATATACAAAGCATTTTCTGGCAACTCTTTATACTTTTCCCATTTTCTATAGGAATTGGTATTGAACAAAGGGTCCGCCATATGCTAAGCAAGAACTCTATAATCCAATATATTCCTGATGTATTGATCTTGGTAATATCCTCATGGTTGTTAGGCTAGAGTTAGGCCATTTCCTTCCTCTGCCCTCAACATTAAGCAGGGTTGATCTAAGTATCACAGCCAATTAATGGCTAAATTAGATATGTATTCTCTATATATTTTTACCTAAATGTTCTCTGTAACAATCATTCTGTTTAATAGACATGATCACATGGTACTTCATAAATACAATAATTTTATATAGCAAAATAAACTGAAATCATAGAAATACATAACTATGATTTTATCTAAAATTATTGAAAGTGATCTTTTGGTATCTAATTCCAACTTATCTTTTTGTTATTTTTGAACAAGCTTAGCATTCTTATATGGGATCACATATAACAGTGAATAACCATGATTCCAGGTAGGATTGTATAAAACAGTTTATGGATAGAAATTCTATGGAGTCTTTTCTTAGCCTGTATATTATATTACTTTGAAGTTGGATATATATACAATATATATATATATATATATATATATATATATATATATATGTGTGTGTGTGTGTGTGTGTGTATATATAATATTATACAAATAAATTGGGAGCGCTGAGTAAATAGGGCTAGGTTAGAGAAAAGCCATTTTTTTTTCCTAAAAGGAAAGAGAAACTCATTAGAATAGCAGTAAGAGAGTATTTTTGTATTTGTTTTTCTTTTAGGTCTCAACTATTGTTGGGACTCGGATCATATAGCCTATGATTAAAAACCCATTTTAGGGGCTAGAGAGATGGCTCAGTGGTTAAGAGCCTTGAATTGGATCCAGTTCCAGGAATTCAAGTCAGGATCCAATGCCTTCTTTTGGCTTCCATGAGCACTGTGTAAACATGGTACACAGGCATAGATGCAGTCCAAAATACTCATATACATAAAAATAGGTTTAAAATTGCAAAATCCATTTTTTTTGTGTTTTCTGAGAATATGATGATGAATAGATGAATTAGTTTAATTGGAAAGAAAAGGAAAATATAACTATTTGGTATCTAGTGAAAAAGTATGCAAACTCTTAATTTGTCAGTTGGTAGCATGAACAAAGAAAATAGCTTCTGTAAAGTCCATGGTACTTAGTTGTTTCTCTGTTAATGGTTTTTGTATAGAGCTCTGGGAACTTTGAAAAGAAAAAAATGTCAAGATGCAGCACATAATCCAAATCTCACATTTAGATTCCCTTATAAACTACCTCTGTTAAGTGATTTCTAGGAATAGAGAGAAGCCTATGACTGAAGGTGAAATGGATACATGTGATATCTCCAAATCATTATGTTCCCTTCAGACGCCTGTTTCATACCCACTGGGAGAAATTATCAGGTACTTTGTTGGAGATCAATACACTAAAACAGTGATTTTTAGTTCTGGTTTTATAATATGCCTCTAGGTCTCTGGTTTTCTCCCCAAAGGGTATTAAGAAAATCTTGCAACATTGATTTCTATTCACTGTAGCTTTTTAGCATAAATACAAGCCAAATGCACGTCTTTTGCTGAGGGGAGAGAAGATATGGTCAGGAAAAGAAATCCAAACTCCAATGAACAATGGAGTATTGTAATTCTAGTGGTGCAAACCCACTGCTTTAATTCTATGATTGACCACACAGACTTAGAGCTTTCCATTGCATGTATAGTATCAGATAAAGTGAGAAGGAAGAACAAAAACTTTAATACTCAGATTCTAAGACCTTAAAGTGATTATATCTAGAAAACTCATTTCATTGCTAATATTCAGAGTGTGTAGGAGCTGAGACTGGGTTGATGATTTCTTTGTGTTATACATTTTTCTAATGCTGAATTCTGTTTTAGAATGAGCATATATTGCCATTGTTGTTATTAAAAATTTTCAATCGAGGCTTCAGAAGGCCCCAAATAAAATACATTAGAGTTACTAAGTCCTCAAATACAAACTAGATAGATTTTAGCCAAAAACAACAGCATATACATACAAAGAGCAGTGTTACAAAGAATTGTTATAAAGGCTTAGTATTCTTTATCCAAAATATGTAGGGACTAGAATGGCTTCACATTTTGGATCCTTTTTCCCCTCAGATTGTGGAATATCTTCATATATATAATAAAGTTGTTGGGAAGAAGTCTAAATGTAACATTCAATTATATTTCACATAAGCTTTATTCACAGTATCTGGCAGTAATCTTATATAATACCTTAAATAATTTTGTTAGTAAATAAAAATCAGAGTACACTATACTGTCAGATTTGAGGTGACTGATGACCCGAGTTCAGATCCCATATAAAAAGCTGTGTGTGGCTGAGTGCACTTGCAACTCCAACACTCTGTGAGAACGCTGGGGACAAGAAGATTTCTGGGGCTTGGCTAGCTGCTTACCCAGCTCTGCTTCAGTGGGGATCTTGTCTGAAAGGAATAAGGTCAAGGAATGTCATAGAACAACACACTCAAAGTCCTCTTCTTGTCCCTACTTGGGCATGTACACCTGAATACACATGTATGTATGCACTGTTACATAAATACAGTAAACACACACAGTTGAAGTTTTATACTTTCTTTTTACTGAGCTGCATATATTTAAAATATGTTCATTTCAGTATGGTATCGATGTAGATATATGTTAATTAGATAGTTTACATTGCTTTGGGGGGTTTAAGCATGGGATATGTTTTATATTTAAAGATCTTAATTCACACTGGCTTATATGTAGTAGTTAGTTTAAAAAATGGAATAAACCCTTGGGAACCAATCATCTAAATCAAAAGCTGATATCTTGCCTCAACCTTTTATATTTAGTTTTCATCTCCTTTTTTTTTTCCAACACATTTTATTAGATCCACTATAGGCCGGAGTTGGACCTCGGAAGCCGACTTCAGGTTATCACTCTTCAGTCTGGTCTCTTCTCCATCTGTCTCTGTTTGAGGCCAGCCTCTTAGAAGAGGGCCCTGACTCCTCCTTTCACCTGGCCCCTCTAAGAGTCATTATCGTTCTTCTTTGCAGGGACTGGGAAGCTCACAAAGGGGTAGGTACATTTACCATCAGTAGAGCAGGGTTTGCTGCCCCCCTGCAGCCCCTGAGACTTAGCCCAGGTTTCTTCCCAGCCTGCTGATTACCTGTGGCACTGCCACCCCAGGACATCATTAGGTTATCCTCAGTGTTCTTGGCAAGGCGGTAGGGGGTTCTTTAAGATCAAAGTTATCATGGCCCTCCTGGAAGCACCAGGCAGAGTAGAGGTCTCTATCACATTCAACACAGAGCAGAGTAGCATCCTCATTGCAGATTCAGCACCAGGGGAGTTCTTCCTCAGCCTGGGGCTCCTGCAGGAGATTGGGGCTCAGTCTCTGCATTTCAGGGTTGGGCCGGGAGCTGGTTCCTTAGGGATGTTAAAGCCACTTGCCTCATCTAAGGCAGCTTCTTCAGTGAGCTGCTGTATGATTCTCTGGATGGCTGTCTACTTCATCCTCATCCTCATCACTGTCTGGGAGGTGATAGTCCTGGAGGGTCACTCTGCTGAGGTCCTGTCCTGTCTTGCCAGGCAAGAGCCAGGATCCATTCCTGCCTGGTGTTCTCCTCCTATAGCTTGTTCTTCTGTTCCTTCAGAGACGGGCTGGCCTGCCCCTGGGAATTTGTGTGCCGGTTCCTTGTAGCTCTCTTGTTGAGGTCATTCTGGAGCGAGGCTGAGGCTCTTGATTGCCAGCTTTCATCAATAGCCACCTCAGCTGTCAACTGTGTTAGCAGATCCTGCGTCTGCTGGGCCTGGGTCCTGGTATCTGGTGCCTGGTGTGCGTGTCTCAAGGTGTGAGGAGGTGGGACTCTGCCCTGCAATGCTGCAAGCCGATCCTCCATCTCCTGTGTGGAAGGAATGGGGCGGGTCCTGGACTTCATCCTTTAGTGCAGCTAGCTGTGCCTCTATCTCGCTTGTGAGGGTACTGACTTGGGCTTGTTTTCCTCATGAAGCCATCCTAGGCACTCAGTGATGGCTTGGTCTTTTGTGGGTCAGGCCTTGGCTCTGGGATGTGCTGGGCTTCTTCTTGGCTTCCAAGGCTGCCACACACTTCTTATAGTTCTGAGGTGGCGACCATTTGGAGGCAGTGTCAGAAGACCCTCTGGTCAGGACTGTGTGTGGCACTGCTTGCAGACTTTCTGTTGTGTGTTGCCAGCCGGGAGTACCAGAGCGCTGAAGACAGCCATGACAGAAGGCTCAGCCACAATTCTTACACCCTCCTTGAAGAGGGTGAACTTGACAGCACAGCCGTAGCACCTGCTCCCCATAAAATTGTCGGCACTACAGAATAGGTAGGTTAACCTTTCACCAGCGCAGTGGCATGCCTCTCAGACCCTCAGGTCTGTCAGGTCAGCTCAGTCCCACATGCTCATCTGCACCGTTCAGGGGCGGCCCAGCGACAGTTTTCCTCTCCTTAAAACTTTATCTTTGTTTGTGGTAAGCCTCCTAAGCCATCTTTCTCTACTTGATTATATGTGGAGGTACTGGGAGGACAAAAGAAGAGTTTGGATGGGCGGTGGTGGCACACGCCTTTAATCCTAGCACTTGGGAGGCAGGGGCAGGCGGATCTCTGACTTGGAGGCCAGCCTGGTCTACAGAGTGAGTTCCAGGACAGCCAGGGATACACAGAGAAACCCTGTCTT